>NW_027397075.1:12015656-12068456 GCF_003265705.2 Callorhinus ursinus | reverse complement strand
AGAGAGAGAGAGAGAGAGAGAGAGAGAGAGAGAGAGAGAGAGAGAGCATGAGAGGGGGGAGGGTCAGAGGGAGAAGCAGACTCCCCACTGAGCAGGGAGCCTGATGCGGGACTCGATCCCAGGACTCCAGGATCATGACCTGAGCCGAAGGCAGTCGCTTAACCAACTGAGCCACCCAGGTGCTCCTGTATCCAACTTTTTTTTTTTTTTAATTTTATCCATTTATTTGAGAGAAAAAGAGAGCGCACACAAGAGAGAGCACAACTGGGGTGAAGAGCAGACGGAGCAGGGAGCCTGATGTGGGACTCGATCCCGGGACTCTGGGATCATGACCTGAGCCGAAGGCAGTCGTTTAACCAACTGAGCCACCCAGGCGCCCGAGGCTGCCATTCCTTACCAAGATGTTTCTGGGGGTTTCTAAAAGCATGAACTTTTCTTGAGAATTGAAATTACCCAGAACATCTCATAACAAAACATCATTAATATTTCAGTGTATTTCCTTCTCCAAGGCATTTAAAAAAAGTAATTAGAATAATGTGAAGCTACTATTTTGTATTTTTTTTTTTTAAGATTTTATTTATTTGACAGAGCAAGAGCAGGACAGCACAGGCAGAGGGAACAGCAGAGGGAGAGGAAGAAGCAGACTCCCCGCTGAGCAGGGAGCCCGATGTGGTGCCCAATCCCAGGATCGTGGAAACATGACCTGAGCCAAAGGCAGACGCTTAACCGACTGAGCCACCCAGGCGCCCCTGTATCCAACTTTTTTTTTTTTTTTTAATTTTATCCATTTATTTGAGAGAGAGAGCGAGCGCACACGAGAGAGAGCACAACTCGGGTGAAGAGCAGACGGAGAAGCAGACTCCCTGCTGAGCAGGGAGCCTGATGTGGGATTCGATCCCGGGACTCTGGGATCATGACCTGAGCTGAAGGCAGATGCTTAACTGACTGGGCCACCCAGGTGCCCCAGTATCCAACTTTTAATACTGTGTGTCATTTACATTTGTCCATACTGTAGCCTTTCATAATTATCATTTATAATAGATGGCTGCAGAATATTCCATTGAGATATACCTGAATTTATCTAATGGCTCTCCTGCAGTTAGATATCTAGCCTGCTTTTAATTATAAATGACTCCAACAAATATTTTCATGTATACCTTTGTGTTTTCAATTTAGGTCTCTGAAAGTAGAATAAAACAGGCTCCAAATAGCTTTAAAGTTCTTAATAAATGTAGACAAATGGCTTTCCAATGGAGTTGTTAATCTATAATGATCATCAGCAAGGTCTCAAATCACCAGCACTGAGTATATCATTTAAAAACAATAAACAGGGTGCCTGGGTGGCTCAGCCGGTTAAGCGGCTGCCTTCGGCTGAGGTCATGATCCCAGGGTCCTGCGATCGAGTCCCGCATCGGGCTCCCTGCTCAGCGGGGAGCCTGCCTCTCCCTCTCCCCCTGCCTGCCTCTCTGCCTACTTGTTCTCTATGTCAAATAAATAATCTTTAAAAACAACAAACAAGCATCCATAAATAAAAATTTTGTCCTACGGATGATTTAACCAGCCCAAAACAGCAACTGTTTGTTTGATATATTTTGATTACTCTTGATTACTGAACCTTCTAAATTTAATACCTTTGTGTTTCTTTTGTGAGCAATTTTTTATTTTGGATTTATGAAACAATGTTTAATAAAATCAGTATGTTACCCTTTCCCTATATTTGCTATAAGCACTTTCAGTTGGCGTCCCTTTAAATCTACATGGAATTTATTTTAGTAGGTGTTACAAAGTGAGATTAGTACTTCCTCAAATTTCTATCCAGTTGTTCTGAATATAACTTACTGACTGACCTTTCTCCTCTCTCACTGATTTGCAGCGAGGCACCTCTATCAGACGAAGTCCTAGCTGTCCAGTTTAGCTGATGGGTGTGTGTCTTTATCACGGTACACACGCACCTTAGCCTTTTAGTATATAGCTTTATGTTTTTTTTTTTTTAAAGATTTTATTTATTTGACAGAGAGAGACACAGCGAGAGAGGGAACACAAGCAGGGGGAGTGGGAGAGGGAGAAGCAGGCCTCCCGTGGAGCAGGGAGCCCGACATGGGGCTCGATCCCAGGACCCTAGGATCACGACCCGAGCCAAAGGCAGACACTTAATGACTGAGCCACCCAGGCGCCCCACAGCTTTATGTTTTAAACTTTGCTTGGGAGAGATCTCATTACTCTTTCTTTTCTGAAAAAGTCAAAGTATGTTTCCCATTTACTATACCAGGGAATAATTTTTTATCAAGATCCTTTAAAAAGAATTACACAGGGATTGTAAAAGAATTACATGGCTTTTTTTTCCCCTTGAGAGAGTGCAAGAGTGAATGTAAGCGGGGGAGGAGATTCTGCAGAGGGAGAGAGAGAATTTTAAGCAATCTTCATTCCCAGCACAGAGCCTGATGTGGGGCTTGATCTCATGACCCTGAGATCATGACCTGAGCCGAAATGCAGACTCCACGCTGAGCATGGAGCTCGATGTGGGGGGTCAATCCCAGGACCCTGAGATCAGACCTGAGCTGAAACCAAGAGTCAGACCCTTAACTGAATGCGCTGCCCAGGCGCTCCTAATCTTTTGCTTTTGCTGTCATCATTTTACAGATGAGAACTATGAGGCTTAGAAAGGTAAACAATCTTGCTGGAGAGAGTGAGCAAGACAACTGTGACTTGTATTTAGGTCTGATTTCAAACTGAGATTCGTAAATGCTTTGCTCTCCTGCTTTCCCATAAATTAATTTGGAAAGAGTGGCCATGTTTATATAACTTTTAGGTTTTCCAATCAAGATACAGGCTGACCAGAGGCACTTCTATCAAAGGGGATCGTACTTATAAGGGAAACCCTCTGACTCTCCCAGCTTCTGCAACTGTCTGTGTCTACATTTCCTGGTTACCCGTACCTTCAATCACAACCTATCCTGCTGATGGGACGAGAGGTCTCACTCCTGCCTTAGGTACCCAATGCCCAGCAGCTGAAGCCCAAACTTTTTAGCACAGTTTTCAGTGCCCTTTCCCCCCAACCCTCTTGACTCTCCGACTCTCCAACCAGTTCCTTGTTATTCTCGAAAAGGCCTTTGTTTCAATAGTGAATTCTTTTTTTTTTTTTTTACCTTGCCAAGACATTTGTTAATTCAAACCCATTAGGCCTACCACCTCCTTCAGCAACCATCTTCCTTTCAGCTGCACCCAGCTGCACACCGGGTGTTCACTCAATCACTTTGTAAACACATGCTCAGCCACACCTGCTCCCCAACAGGCTGGTTCTTCCTCAATCTCTTCATGTGCTCCTGGTGAGTACAGGGCTTTAGTTTCTTAGTACTCAGACTACCGTTCTTCACCTTTTCTTGGATAGGAACTCGAAGGAGGAGCCGTGGCCTCTCTCCCTTACAAAAGGTGCACATTCGGACTTGGAATTCCATTTCAGGGCATGCACAGACCCTTGAAGTGGTGGACCACCACCTTAGGTTAAGAACTTCTAAACCTGTCCTGTCCACTTTGGTGGGCACTAGCCATGGGGGACTATTTACATTTAAGTGAAATAAAATTATAAATTCAATTCTTCCATCATACTAGCCATGATTCAAGTGTTGGAAGAGCCACATGTGGCTAGTGGCTACCACACTGGACAGGGCAGACACTGGACATCTCCAGCACTGTAGAATGCTCTACTGTACAGTGCTGTTAATACAATCCCAATGACAGAACACAGTGCAGCCATTAAAAGGAAGAAGCAGATCTCTATGCACTCAGTATCAATGAATTACTATTATACACACGTATATATTTGCATGTGCATAAAAAAGAGAATACAAACACCTGATGTGAGCTACCTCAGGTAATGGCAGAGAAGGGAGAATTTTCACTTCATTTTATACCCAAGTGCTTTTAAATGTTTACGTTTTATTTATTTTTAAGAGTTCCAGTTGCACTGCGCATCCTAGTGAGCTTTTTATTTATTTTTTAAGATTTTATTTATTTATTTGACAGAGAGAGACACAGCGAGAGAGGGAATACAAGCAGGGGGAGTGGGAGAGGGAGAAGCAGGCTCCCCGCGGAGCAGGAAGCCCCATGCGGGGCTTGATCCCAGAACCCTGGGATCGTGACCTGAGCCGAAGGCAGACGCCCAACAACTGAGCCACCCAGGCGCCCCTAAATGTTTACTTTTTATAATAACATCTAAAGCTTAGAGATTCTTAACTGTAGAGAACAAACTAAGAGTTGATGGAAGGAGGTGGGCAGGGGATGGACTAAATGGGTGATGGGTATTAAGGAGGACAGTTGTGATGATATATGTTATATAACACTGGATGTTATATATAAGTGATGAATCACTAAATTCTACACCTGAAACCAATTTTTACCACGTACGTTAACAAGAATTTAAATAATTAAAAAAAGAAAACACAAAAACCAAACATCCTAAGCTCATATACCTACAGCTTCACCTGCCTGAACTAAGAGCTTGGCTTCTCCTGCTCTATGCATGCAGAACGCTGGGCGGAGGTAACAGGAAGATTCCTATCCTTAAGCCACTCCAACTCCAAGGGTCAAGGTGCTGTCCCACCCCACCCGACAAGCACCCCCATGAATGCTTACTTTTTCTGCAGTCCGGTTCCAGACAGTCACTGTGTGACCCATTTTTAGCAAGTTGGAGACGATGCCACTTCCCATGAGGCCAAGGCCCAAAAATCCTATCCTGAAAAAGAGATACCGATGGGTTGGTGGGGGGGGGGCTCATCCACCAGCAAGTCCACTCAGCGGCTGACAGCACCGCTGCAGAGCCAGCAGCAGCATGTGCACATCATGCCTTTTCTCATTATGCCATCGTTTTGAAGTGTCCCTCAATTTAAGTGGGCTTTTCTAAACCCTTGCCTGCCACAGAAAGAAGTGTGCCTCACTGGTTTAGGGTAAGTCTTCCAACTTGTTCCCTTACTGCTTTGACAGAGCGTCTGAGCCTCCAATTCCGGTACAGCGAGAAAGCAGGCACGTGTCTTTGACTCTTGCAGCGGTTTCCTCGTCGGCCACCCCAAACACCAGGCTTTCAGATGCCACTTTAAAGCACATCAGAATCCGTGACAAGTAACCGAAGCAATGTGTTCAGAGCCAGCCAACTTCTTCAATTGTAGGACTCAGGATCATAGTCTTCATCTCCCTCCCCAGCTCGACACCCGACACTACCTTTGTGTTCTTCCTGCTGTCAGCAGAGAAGGGCCCTGACCCTTTTCAAAGCCTGGAGCCAGGGGAATTCTCCAGAACATGAATTCTTCCTATGCCTGCCTTCTCCTGAACCTTTCTGGCACTGCTCTCCGCTGGCCTGTCCGTGCCTCCCCCGCCTGCCCTTCTAACCGCAGGCCCATGCTCATCTTGGGGGACTAGAGTTCAGGTGGACAACATGTTCTGCTTACCTTCACTTCCTGTGGCCTGCTTCTTCCTGCAATGCTGAGAACTTAGGGGCTATTGGCTACTACTGCTATTTCTATGTGCTTTTACAGATGATTTTATCTTGCCCAAAGGTCTTTTTTTGGTTCCTGCACTTCACTCCTTGCATGATATTGATATAGCTAACCAATGCCTCTTCCATCATTTCTTACTACATGGTGTTCTGGTTTTGGCTTGGGTTTCTTTCAACTCCAGACCCTCTCTGCAGCCTGTCCACCTTCACCTGAGTTACCCTTTTAGATTCTCAGTCTCCTGGGGTGACATTCACAGCCACTCCTGCAAACTGGCTCTTGTACTGAAACTGTCTCCCCTCATCCCTGGTGGAATACGAACTCTCACATGCTCTCTGTCCCAGCCTGAATCCAATGATAAAAACAGAACCCACTGCATTCCTCACCAAATGGCAACCTCCCCCATTAAGTTTCCAGCCAAAGCTCAAAACCCAGGAGATCTTTTGTCATTCCCAGCTGTCTGGGTAGTTTAAGCTTGCCCGACGACTCTACATCACAATAGACGAATTCTCTTTTCCTGGCGTTCCAGGACACCTAGTGCACTGCACCATACAGCTGCTTCACTTTGTAGTTGGCTTCACATTCATGTCAAAAAACGGTTTGACTAATGAGGCAACAAAGGTCTTAGGTGAAAGCACTGGACTCTGGTCTCAGCCTCATCCTTGTCATTTTTTAAAAAAAATCAACACAATCCTCCTTAAATCAATGGGTGACGCCCATCTTCCCTTTCATTGGCATAGAACATGCCTCTGCCTTTTCTACTCTCCCCAGGGCTGTTCACCCAAAATAACCGGTGGAATCTTCAGGGATTTCATCAGCATAAAAAATTATGAATAAAGTAAAAGACATACTGTTTTTACTCTGAGAAAGAACTGTACAGGAGATACACATGGAGAATTCAGACCCGGCCACCGGGCTCAGGACAGTGCTCTGTCTTTGCACTTATAGACACACGACTGCAAATAACCACCAGAGGAAAGGCAGAGGTGTGCGGGCGCAAGCTAAGCTTTGGGGACCATAGTCAAGACAGGTGTGTGGGAAGGACCGGGCGGCAACAGCAGGGAGAGCTGGGGAAGGCGGGACGATGGTGATTCACCTCTCACCAGCCACCTGCCCCCACCACAGCCAGTCTCAGGGTTTTCATCACTGTTCTGCCAAGCCAGTGGTTCTCAAAGTGTGGTGTCTTGACTGGCAGCAGCGGCACACCCAGGAAGGTGTCCAAAATTATAAACTCTCCGGATCCACTCCAGATCTACTGACTGAGAAACCCTGGGGGGTGGGGCCTAGCAGTTGATGCTTTACATGTGGCCTTTCAGGTGATTCTGAGGCAGGGGAGTGTCTGAGAACCACCAAACTGAGTGTTCCTCCAGCTCGAAGACTCACCAGTGAGCTATGAAGGCAACTCGACCATGTACTTATAGGACCTTGGTCTCCTGCAGGTCAAATTACTTCCAGGCAACTCACTAAAAATTATAACTTTCTCTCTCTCTTTCCATTCAGTCCCACCAATGGCTGGGATACAACCCTTAAAAAGAGCCCCTTGGGGTCATCCCCTATTCCCTAACAGAACTAGAGCCACACGAAGCCTTTTCATCAAAGGTCCTACTTTTTGTCTGTGGGTGTGATGCTGCCATTCACGGCCGTGCTGTCTGCTGCCTGGATGGAGGTGGACCCAGTTTCCTAGGGAAAGGAAGCACAGCTCATCAGGTCAGTCTGCCCATGCCAAGGGCCCCAGTGGAAGAGAAAAATAGGGAGGCACGGAACCTACGTACCTCTTCACATATTTTCAACTTCTTTGTGATTGCCTGGTAACAGACAGCTGGCTAATAAAGGAGAAAAAAAGACCATGTATTAAAGTGAACGCTTAACTGGTCTTCGTTATAATTTCCCTAAGAGGTTAGGCCTAAAGTGTGGTGTTAACACTGAAACCTATTTGCTGTTCGACTTTACTGAACTCCAAAGGACACATCAGAAAGGTAGCATAGACTACTTCACTTAAATATCTATGCAACTCTGCAAGATTCTTTTGCCGATGATGACATTAAGGATCAGATTCATGAAGTCATACACTCAGAGTTACAAGGCTACTCAGTGTAACTGGGCTTGCAACCCAGATCTGTCCAACTCCAAAGCCACAGCCTATCAGGTCCTATATCAAGGTTCAGCCTAACTCATGGCCTTGCAGATACTCTGGGAAGCTTGCCCTCCACAAACCGATGGTTTAGAGAGACTGCTTGCACAGCAAGCCTGAGAATGCATCCACCAAACAGCAAGGGCTACCTCATGAGTGTGGATAGCTCACAAGGTCTGGCTTCTGCCCCAGACTCACAAATGTCTCAACCACACAGCTGCTGAGCCTTAAATGCTTTTTTTGGCGGGGGTGGGGGTGGGGGTGGGTTTACTTTTAACTGTAACAACACCTGACTCACGAGTGGGCCTCCATGTGACTTTCTATCTAGTTGCTCTGGGCAGTGGTAGAAGCAGAGCCTAACCTTTCAGACTAGTAGGGTGAGGTTCCATGGAGCCACCTTCTCCCTTTAGGCCAGCCCCTGACCAAGGATCACAAATGTAGAAGACCGACTCACCTTCTCAGTTTGGCTGAGCAGGAAATGATGGAAATGAGGGTCTGCATCTTTCACAGGCTGAAACCAGAAAATGATTCAATAAAACAACTTATCTTCCACCAGAGGTCACCTTGCCTGGTAACTGACTCTCCTCTGGCTGAAACACCCCTGGCAGCTGGTCTCGACTATATAACTGCCTGGAAGCCCTTTCCCATTGTTGGTCTAAGCCTTTTATAAACAGTCCCTGCTCCAGCTAGAGGGAAACTGGCTACTTTTTCACAAAGTGGAAAAGAAAAGACAGTTCTGTCAGGGTGGCATAAAAATTATTCTAGTAACACTGCAAGAAAATATTTAAGAGGTATACTGGTATTTTTAAAATGCAGCATTTACCAGTCCTTTTGGATAACTGAGTAGGCGAGGCCAAACCAATTCTCAGTACTCTCCCAATTTCAGGGTTTTACCTACTGTGTCTGGTGCCAGTCCCTTGAGTGTCTCGTCTCATGGAGGATCGATATAAACAGAAATGTAGGGCAATGAGTGCAGGACTTTCAAGGGTTTTCACAATTAGGTTCAACAGGGGACTGGGGCATCCACTCCAAGGGGCTACTGAACAGCAGAGTTGTATATGTGAACAGTGAAAGGTGTCTATAAAGCATTAAGTGAAAAAACGTGTGGGCCAATCTCGCGTTTATGAAAACCAACCCTATTCCCAACAATAGAAACCCCAAGTGGGTATATAATTCTATAAATGATGAGTGAGTGGGGGTTGTAGCAAAGGGTCTGGAAGAAGTTACATCGAACATGAATGAAACTGAGCACCCATGAGGGTGGAGACTTGCACTTTTCCCCCTCAAACACCTCAGTACTTTATTGCAATTTAAAAAATGGGGAAAGGAAAAGCGCCTAACACAGGCCAGGAAATCAGCTTGGAGGCTGGGCTTATCCTGGCTTGTGGGAGAGCTTGTTACCTCACTCACAGTCGGCTGCCATTTAAACGCGGCCATCGGTCCAGCCATCACCCCCTTCACGGTACTAGACTCAGGGATGGTGAGATCCTAGAGAGGGAAAGGCAGATGGTCAAGACACTGAGGCCACCTCAGTAGCAGATGTCTTCCTGCACCAAATCGGGGAGCACCTCTTCACTTCGTCGCTTCCTTCAGTTACAGTCCACCTCAAACGAACCCCCTAGCCAACTCCAGTCTCGGCCTAAGTCCCCAGGCACGGTTCTGACCATCCATTGGGAGAAACCAGGCAAGTTCTCATCAACATGGAGCAAAGCTTTCTTCTCTGTTCTTGAAATAACAAATTGTCTTCTTGTGCCCAAGTTTCACAAGGACAGATGTCTCTGGAAAGCCCAACTATGGTGTGCAGTATTGTTAGCAAGTCACAGAGAAGATTCCTTATGGCCAATAATGAATATTAAAAAACAGTACTGGCTTCGGAGAGAATCTCAAAAAAAAAAAAAGAAAAACTAAGAAAGCCACATGGTGCTGATGAGGAAATGTGCCCAGCGTTTTGTTTTTTTTTTTAAAGATTTTATTTTATTTATTTGAAACAGAGAGAGAGAGAGAGAGAGCACAAGAGGGGGTAGGGTGAGAGGGAGAAGCAGACTCCCTGCAGAGCAGGGAGCCCAATGCGGGACTCGATCCCAGGACTCCAGGATCGTGACCTGAGCCGAAGGCAGTTGCTTAACCAACTGAGCCACCCAGGCGCCCCTGTGCCCAGCGTTTTAACTACTAAGCTACTGACAAAGCCAGACTTCCAGTCCAGGGCAGCTGGGAGCCAAGAGGCCCACTCTCTCTCCAGGCTGATGCCAGGGCAGGACCCAGTGGAATGGGGTGCACCTCCTCCCCAACAGCCTGGCCCACACCCATCCTGGGCAGAATGCTGCTTCAGCTTGACACCTGCTGTGTCTTATCCCCTCCACCAAGTTCACCGCACACTCCTTTTCCACATGTGGGATCTTCCAGCCACGGTGGCCCTCCTGACATTTCCACTTGGATATCTCATGGGAATCTTGAACGCCCCACTGAACTCTGGATCTCCCCGCCCCAACGGTGCCTTCCACTGTCTTCAGTCTTAGAAAAGCAGCTCCATTCTACCAGGCTGAGATCTTTGCGGTCCTTCTTGATTCCACCCTCCTATCTGCTAGCAATGATTATGGTTTTACAGCTGCGGATCGGTGACCCCTTTTTTTGCCATCCCCTGCCACTTCGACTGTAGCAAAAAGGATCCCCCTGCTTCCGTTCTGGAACCCCGCAGTCTAGACTAGACACAGGAGCGAGAGTGCAGTAGGACACTTCTCTGCCTACAACTGGCTTCCTGTCTCACATAGTCAGGCCGACGGGGCACTACAAGTTCTACAACCTCCCAACTCCACCCTACTCCGAATTCATATCCTATTATATTTTCTCCCCCTCACCACTCTCCAACTCACCAGCATCGCCTTGGCCCTCCAGCCATTCCGCAAACACATCAAGCATATGCCTTTGCACTACCAAGAATGCTCTTCCAACAGTTATCTGCTTGACTCACATGCTCACTTCAGGTCTCCGCAGAAATGTCACCTTATCGATGACCCCTCTGTATCCTCCTACATGATGGTGATGTTATTATAAGTGAGTTCTATGAAAGCAAGACTTTTGCCAATTTTGTTTACTCTGTATCCCATGTGGGGAGCCATGCCTGGCACAGAGGAGATGCTCGCTCTTTACTAAAGAACTGAACATGAGAGGGGCCTGGTCTAACTATCATGCTGCTTTATCGCTAGACATCTGGCTTATGTGGGGCTTCTCGATCAACATGTGCTGAACAAAGAGCTCTGGGGAAAAAAGAGGCCTAGTGTAGAACTGTCCTAAGAACGTCCTGCCGTGATGGACATGTTCTGTATCTGCCCCTGTGGCTAGGGGCAGCACAGCTCTAGTGACCTGCTTAAGGTCTCAGAACAGGAGAGTGGGGTGGAGACACTGGCTCTACATCTGGCACCAGCGGAAGGCCCCGACTCCCCAGTCAGCAGTCCCTGAATCACTTGGGGATTTGAGGAGAGCCACAGCCCTGAGGGCTCTGTGCTGTCAGGGTGCTGTGTGCCCAGAGTTGCAGTTCTTCTCAGCCCAGGACTTGGAAATGAGAGCCCCTGAGAGAGGATGAGGGCACACCTCTCACACCACAGCCAAGGCACGAACCCAGGCTTTCCCTGTATGCACGTGACTGACGCCTCTGTGTCAAAAGGTCAGCCTTTTCCACTAATCCTCACAGGACAGGGGATTATGGCTCCTAACGGCTATCATCCGAGACTTTGCCCAGCTATCAGCCTAGGCTACTGCTATTTCAGAAAGAAGCCATTACTGTAGCAACACACACTCTTTTTAGACCGCAGGACCTATTAGATCAGAAGATGCACCAAAATTCCAAGCCCAGATTCCCTACATCTCTGAAGATGCTTAATTAAAACCAACTGTCTGAACTGAAAGGGCTGTGTCTGCCCTGCACCACTAGCCACACTCCTTCCTCTCCAGCTGACAAATCCTTCACTAGAGGCCGGCCAAGCAAGGAGACTGTAGGAAGCACTGCACTAAGGGTAAAGAGCAAGCAGACCTCTTGGCTGGGGACCTGACTCCAATGGGGCAAACTGCTTTTCCCTGGGAGCCTGTGAGAAGAGTCCCTGCAGTAATGCCCGGTGGCGGCCTCGGGTGACACTAAAACCACTACGCTCTCACTGCAGAACAGGCTTCTGCCAGACACTGACAAACATAAAGCCATTCATCAAATGCGTGGTGCACGGCACACCGTTCTTGATGCTTCGCTCTTGTTACTTGTTTAATTCTCACGACAAACCTGAAAGACAGGTATCACTATTATTCCCAATGATCAGACGAGGAAACCAAGGCAAAGGAAGTTGGCCAAGGCCACACAGCTGCAGCAAGTTATGGAGTCACAGTTCCGACTCAGACCTCCTCCTCACCTCTCCTGCACACTTCTCTTTTTCCAAAAAGATGTCGTTTCTCTGCAGGGCCAGCACGGAGTTGGTGAGATCCACGGCTTTAGAAAGCAGAAAATAGGAATTTGGAGAACAGTATAAAACCTGACAGCTCAGATGCCTCTGGATCCCCAGGAAATCAATTCAATTGGATCAAATTAGAACACACCCCCTGAAAAGTTCTTTCTGCACCACGGCTAGCTGTTTTCTCCACCTTCTCCACCTCTGGCTGGCAGTTCCCTGTGCTCACTGTCAGCCAGGGCTGTCCTGACCGCTAGTCACTTTGTCTACTCTCAGTCTCGGCTTTGTCTGATGGTGAGGACTTTCTCTAACATAGTGGTCAGAGTGGCAGCCCACAGGCTCAATCTGGCCCAGAGATGTTCCTTGGACCTAAAAGTATTTTAAAATTTTGAATTAGTGTGTAACACTTAAAATTGGAATGTTACACATAAAAATCAGTATTTCCAGCTTCTCTAGAGGAAAAACCAGATGACCTGGCAAACTTGGCTGGGACCCCATGGACAGAGCAATGACCTCCCCAGAGCACCAGCTGCTGCCACCCCTAGTGCTCTCAGTGTGGAGGTAGGTCAGGGCTGCAGACCCTCAGCCAGCCTCCCCTTGCTGCCATGACCTGTCTGGTCTCGCTGGTGTCTGAATTTGCAGGCCGTGATCTGATGCAGTCTAGTGTTTTGTCAAGGCCTTATCACCCAGCTGTTTCTGCCAGCCATCTGGCTCCTTTGCCCTTGATTGTGCTCTAACAGTCCTCCCATTTTCACAGACTACCCCCTCCATCTCGAATTCTCTTCCCTTGGCTTTTGAGACTTGACCCAAATCTTTTCAGGAAGGTGAAAGGTACATTATTTCCACTTTATTTCACTGTGATGGCTCCTCTGAATCCTTCCAGCTCTGACCTACGGGTATTTTCCCTGCAAGGCAGAATCCTACCCTTCACTCTGCTCCCTCCTTACTTTCTCTGAAGACCAATCCCACCGGACCTCAGATATGCTTTGTATGTATTCTCCAATATACTTCTACATATTTGCCTCCCACATCTACATTCCATCCTGACATTGGTTCAAGGCTCCCTAATAGTCTTGGCATCACCTCAAATTCATCACACTCAAAACAGATCTAGTCCTCTTGCTCCATTCGCCAACCCTACTCCTGACTCTTGCTCTTGAGGAAGTTATTACCATTTTCCAAACAAAAACGTGAAATCATCTCCCTCCCCCTTTCCTCTGTAACCTGTTGCTAAATCTTATGAGCTCTTCCTCTGAAGTGCCTCTCAGGCAGTTCCTTTCAGTATTTGCTATCAATATAGCTCCTTATAGAAATGCAAACCTGGCTTTAGCTTTCTGACCAGTTTTAGCCTTTCTTCTCTGCCCTCCACCATTGCTAACATGCAGCTTGGAGCACACCACCACCCTGACACCCAGCTCCCAACATGTTTGTGGCCCCCTATGGACTCCATGACAGTAAATACTGCTTCAGTAGACCTCAAGGCCCTCCACAATCCAGTGACAACCCACTTTTAGCTCTCTGCTCTCCTCCCTATCCCCTACCTATAAAAAGAATATCCACGCCAACATCAAGCCCTACATAGGCTGGGCCCTCTGTCTCTGGAATGCCTTCCCCTTTCTTAAGCCCCTTCCACCAGTGCCAGCCCTTGCATGCTGGCTCAGGCGGACTGTTCTCCCGCCTCGACCATTTAGTTGAATGCGAGATCCTTTGCTGCCTTGTGTTCCTATTTCATACCTGTGCACCCAGGCTGAGTCCCTCCCCTGGTCTGCAGGATTCTTTAGGGCAGTGCTTAGCACAGGTTTCTATGTCCACTCAGTGAGCTGAGGCACACTGTAGAGCTCAACTCTTTCACAGACAGAAGGAAGTCACTAATCCCGGAAGCTGCAGAGGTAAAACAAACCTTCTCATCCTTTGGGGGCCGACCCCGTTTCCGGGGACTCTGCTCTTGGGCTCTTTTCAGAGGGGACTTGGAGCCTCTCTCTGAAGAGCCTGAAGACACCCTCTTCTTTCCTTCTCCCATGTTCTTCTTCACCTTCCCTTCAGACAGGCTAAGCTTCCGCTTCTCATCACCTGAGTTTGGCCTACTTCTCTCCTCACTGGAATTACGCCGATTCTTGTCATCAGCAGAATTGTGGGACGATGTCTGAAAGTTTAATAATAACAATGATAGCCACCACAGCAGCCACTGCCGCCGCCACCGCCATTTACACAAGCCAGACACCCTAGGAGAAGCGCTTTACATGTGCTATCCACACAACAACCCTATGAAATAGGTTCTGCTATTGCTTCCACTGATACTTGGGGAAGCAGATAAAGTCAAATCACTTGCCCGTACCCTAAGCTAAGAAGTGGGATTTACACCCAGGCAGTGGATATACCCAAGAACACTCCTAATCTCTAGGATGTCAAAGGGAGAAATGCCTGTGTTGTATTCAAAAGCTGAGATACTTCTCCTGAGTCCAAGTGACTTTCCTAAGAACAGCAATCTATTTCAGAAAAGTCTGCCACATGCATGGAGTTTCAAGCTGATAAGCCAAACGCGGATACCCTAGAACTGAAGTAGTGTTCTCGCCACTGGCATGGCATAAAAACAGAGTTTAGGTTTGGGCCATGTTTAATCTGTTAGTTACTATGACAAAATAACCAGTCAGATGCTGGAATAAAGCAAGAATCAGTCTCTCACCTGGTCTTTCCCTTTGGCTCTCCGGAGGAACTCTTCGACAGCATCCACAGCCTGCTGGAATCGTTTTCCCTTGTTGATCTTGATCATTTCCTCCTTGTGTGCATGGTATGGCTTTAGCTGTTCCACTTTGATCCAGGCACTAGCAGAAAACACACACAGAAAGGGTATGATCCACACTGCCCATGCCAGAAATTATCAAATACCTCATCACAACAGAATGCAAATATCCGTTTGGTTTAACTGGACTTTGAACCAGGCCTGCTATTTTTTCAAAACATGTTACCACCCACCCCAAACTCTTGGGGTGTTATAAAAAGTATGTCTTCCCGAAACAAGTCAAGCACAACCACCACCACTACCAAAACCAGAATATCTTCCACAAGTTGCAGGCTATTTGTCTGTTCTCGTTCACCAGCCTTCTACACTAAGCCACACATCGCCTGCCACTTGTGTAGGGCAGGGGAAGCCTGGCAATGTTCTTCCATTCTCATCACAGGGGCCCGTCATGGAGCGAGGGCATCAGGAAGCATAATCGACCACAGTAACATCACTGCCCAGTCAACACCCAAACCAGAATGACAATCTGTCATCAACTGAGAATCAGGGATGCTCCCATGGCTCAAGAAATGCAGCATCTGAAATCTGCTCCTCTTACAGGATACATTATATTTGGTCATAAATGATCCTGTCTGTGGCTACTAAACCACACAAAACATGTGACACATGATTTGGAATTAGGGCAGCAGTCGTAACAGGAGGTCTTTTTTTTTTTTTAAATATTTTTATTTATTTATTTGAGAGAGAGAGAATGAGAAAGAGAGAGCACAAGATGGGGGAGGGTCAGAGGGAGAAGCAGACTCCCTGCTGAGCAGGGAGCCCGATGCGGGACTCGATTCCAGGACTCCAGAATCATGATCTGAGCTGAAGGCAGTCGCTTAACCAACTGAGCCACCCAGGCGCCCCGTAACAGGAGGTCTTTAGAAACAAGATTCTGCTTGTGATTAAAGGTACAACATACCCTTATGATGTTTATTTTTTAATTCCTACCATTAATGTGTAACACACGCAAGTAAAAAATCCATCAGTTGTCACTTCTGGAATATCTGGCCTACATATTGACCTGAACAAATCTGCCCCAGCTGGCTTCCTGTGGTTTTTCTAAATGACATTCAGCGTCCCAGTACAAAGGAGAGGATTTTATAGGCTTGGCAAGGTAACAGTTAACTTATATACATTTTTACTGTGTAATACTCACAGGTTTCATAGCATAACGTTCTGAAAAAAGGGGTCAGGTTAAGGATAGAGAAACTAAGCTATCACACTTAGGGTCCTCTCCTTTAGAGAAAGCCGGAGAATATTCACGAATAATAATAAAAATGTGGGGCGTCTGGGTGACTTAGTCAGTTAAGCGTCCAACTCTTGATCTCAACTCAGGTCTTGATTTCAAGATCATGAGTTTAAGCCCTGCACTGGGCTCCACACTGGGAACGAAGCCCATTTAAAAAAAAAAATTGCTAATCTCTACATAAAAATAGTTTAGTCAACCCACCAACAGCCACCTACCCTTTAAGTGTTATGCTAATAACTGTGACCCATGGATCTGTACAAACACAATAGCCGTAGGACTATTAGCCTATAAATGTGATAGCAAACCAGGACTAAGCATGTTATCTATGGCTAAACAAAGCCACAGAGAACGGAACGATGAACAAGGACTCAGATGCTGTCTCACTGCATAAAGTTCCAACCAGGTGAGGTAAGCAGGTACCTTTCAGTGACTAACTCATCTTAAAGTCTGAAACTTGCCATGATAGAATGCACTGGTCTGTTCCTGGGGAGGAAAAATGGAATCATATTTTGACCTTACATTGCCTGGCAGGTACACCACTGAACAGACCCTCCTGCTTCTCCTCCCATTTAGTGTTTCTAAGGGCAGACCACCAGAGCAGATGCAAAGCCAGACATGCCCTGAAAAGCAGGTTAAGCTGTCCTACTGAGATGACACAAATACCAGCGATAAGGCTTAAAGGGCCACGTGCCCTCGACATGCCTCTTCCTTCTCTGAGCTTCAGGTTAGAAGCTAAGATCCACACAAGTTTTGGTGTAAGATGAATGGGGTGGTTTTATGGAGCTCCCTGAGATGGGACAATACACTCTAGGCATCCTAATCCCTGCCTCCCTCTCCCCACATGAACCAGAGGAAGTGGAGAGGTAAGGACATCCATGGAGGAAGGACCAACAACCCATGCCCATTTCTCCACTGAAGCACTTTAAGTGGATTACTGATTTCTGCCAGAAGAATGGTACAGTCAAAATTCCATTCTGGCATTTGCATCCTAAAATGAAATTTTCCTCTTTGGCCATTTTTGAAAAGTGAAAATGGTTTGCTAAAAGAATGGACAGTATAAATATCAAGAGGATAAATCCAAGAAATATTAATCTAGTTAAGAAATCAGTCTATTGTTGAAGCACTGTGCCCCAATCAGAAAAACTGTAAATAAAAAGCCAGCCCACCAGAGCCCTAGGAGGATTACCTCTTGAAAGTGAGCCAAATTGAAATCAATTTAGCCTTCTGAATAGTTTTTTCTCTAAAGGCTATATTGCAAAAAAACCCTGTCTCCTTAAAGAGTATGCTTTTCATCCAGGGCTTCAATAATGTACCATTCTCACTGAGGCCCATCAGCTGGGCCTGGTATGCAACTGGTGCTCAATAAATAATCACTGAGTAAATGATGCCTTCCAAGCATATTCAGAGGGGCTGGAATAATGGCCTCTGGGTTAAATGTTCTAAGGCTTTGGTGGACTTTTCTGGTTGTTGCTGTTGCCTGTACATTTTTGTTTGTTTTATCATGACTCTGAGATTGAGACTTGAGCTGCGATCAAGAGTCGGGACGTTTAACCGACTGAGCCACCCAGGTGCGTGCCCCCGTTATTTTTTTTAGGTGACTTCTGTTTCTTTCTGTGATATGAGCTGCGACTTATGATTTCCTTCCTATCATCCTCCTGATGCCCGGAAGGAGCTGGACCTTTTCTACCTAATTTACTGTTGGGCTGGGAGTCAAAAATCAAGCTTAGTCAAGTGGTATGTAAAGTATGGGCCTTTGCTTTTACGTACAAGGAAGTAAACCCCATTGTTTGTAGTGGCAATCAGTGACGTCATTACAAAGGACAAAATGGAAGGTCCCTTGAGATATCTGGCTAAGTGGAAGAAAGCAATATGCAGAACAGTGTGTGAACTACACTATCACTTGTGTAAAAACAAGGAAAAAGGAATATGTAATTTCTTGATTCTGCACACAGTGTCTTTGGAGGGACATGCCGTAAGAAACTAGTATAACTGGATGCCCAAGGGCTGGTAACTGGGTGGCTGAGGGACAGGAATGAATGGAACTGTTTCACAGTTCATAGCTTAATTTGGGGGGGGTGCCATAAACATGTATTATCTTTAAGAAACAACAAATCAACAATAAAGGTCTCTGCTGTAGAACATGGGCTGCTCTACCCAGAAGGTGCCTCTATGACTTCCTCAGGTGAGTAGCTACTGCCTGGTTGCCGGTGTAACTGCACCTGTAACACAGCCAGGAGCAGCAAACTTATGGTATTCTGATACACCTGTAAATTCTTTTCACTTGCGAATATAAACTTTCCACTATAAACCACTCTCAGATTACACACTCCACTCAAAACGAAATTAAACACCTCACATTTTCAAAAACTTCCATAATTCTGACCTGCTTTTCCCTTAGGTTAAATCATACCATGTACACATCATATTAAACATGTGGGTCTATGAATAATCTCCAAAACTCTCACATATGTGTCTCAGACTTTGCATGACACAATGACCTAGGTGGGAGTGGGGGTGGGAGGGAGAACACACACGTGTCAGCACAGTCCAAAGGTGAGAACAAAGACGGGGACAGAAGACATGCGTTGCTTTTCCATCTAGATTCGGTGAGTAGTACTGAGCAAATGATTTGTATGCTTGCCCTGCTTTAAAACCACTGAAAGAGGCTGAAGATTACGGAGTTGTTACAGCTCCAAGTCTAAGCTGTTCAGAAATCAAGACACCCCAAAACCCACAAATCAAAAAACAAAACAAAAAAAAGCCACAAAGAAAATAAGAGTTTGTCAGTTAATCTCAAGCAATGATTATCATACAGACATCAACAAAGACTTGCAGATAAAATAGATTTAGAAGATTCTCTTTTCAAAACTTGAAAATACTCCCAAATGCTGGAGAAGGCTTTCAAGTTGTGTTGTCTATGCCAATATGGTCAGCTGCTTCTTTTGTGCCAGATTCTTTAATTCTGGTGCATGACACACCTGCTCGTGGAGTCCACTGTCTCAGCCATGAGGGGAGTCACCTGTAGGATGGATGCTGGTGCTGGGAGAGGAAAATCTACTCAGTGCTCTCTAGGACAGGTATTCTCCAGCCCTGGCAGAGGGACACTGCTGGCTCAGTCCAAATAGCCGCATGCTCACCATCCATTTGGCTCCATTCTCCAGCTACTGCACAGTGTTGGATGTAGGGAAAGCAGGGCAATCAGGTGCCAGGCGAAAAGAAAGAGGGATGCTCGGATGGCTCCAATCTGCTTGTAAATACAAGCCACAGGTTCTTCTCCAAAAGTTACTTTAGTACTCACTCACTTCATACCTTATATTTGCCTTGATGAAAAAAGTATCTCAGGTTGGGATCCTGGACATTCTATCACTGAACTCCACAAATCTCCTCCCTCTCAGCGTACAAATCTGTTAAAAAGTGAGAACCAGAACAAATATCCTATCCATTTCCCAAAACGGCTCTTGTAGGATCAGGTATGAAGACTGCTACAGAAACTCTCAGAAGGTCATTTGGGATCTATCTTCTTTTGCCAGTAGTCTTCTCTTGAACTGTTTATCTCTGGGCGTTTTTGAACACCCACAGACTAAATGAGCTCCCTCCTTTCTGCCATCCATGGCCCCTGATGAAAATTTCAAACCCCGAGTTCAGTTTCTATTCTGATGGCAACTCCCTGCCCAAGGTGGGCTCTCATGTGCCTGAGACTTCATCTGTGGGTGGGGTCACCTGGCAGAGTTGTCAAAGTTATGCTAAAGTTATTTTCTCCTTTGTATCTCCATGAAATAGAAAACAACCATAAGTAACCCCCATACTCGCCATCCAGGCTCAGACAGCTGAATCCAGCCATCTTACTAAGTCCTTCCCCTTTCAGGAGCGGCTGGTTAGGAAGGTCTGGTCCTCTCTCTTCCTAATAGGACATCAGTTACGAAGGTCTGGTCCTCTCTCTTCCTAACAGGACATCAACACAATTTGTCAGATGTTTTGACAGAGGAAGGGAGAGAGAAAAACTAGTTTTCTAGAAGATTGAAATCTTTATCTTCCTTTTTTTTTTTTAAGATTTTATTTATTTATTAGAGAGAGACAGTACAAGTCGGGGAAAGGGAGAAACAGGCTCCCTGCTCGGATCATGACCTGGGCTTAACTGAGTGAGCCGCTGAAATCTTTATCTTAAGGAGCTACCCTTTTCACTCTTTTAATAAAGATCCCTGTTAATATTAAAGAAATCTTATTTATAAATATTTTTCCCCATACATAGCGTACAGTTTTGAAAAAGAACATCTCTGACTGAATCCTCTATTGCTCAGAAATTCAGGAGCAGCCCCATGCGGTGAGCCCCTATCCACCAAAGTCAGAGCCCCGTAACCAACATGTGCGAGGAGCATATGCCCCTCTCCCTGACTTCAAGCATCAAAGGTGAGGTAGAGCCCAGTTTCTTCTGGAACCACCTATAGCCTTGCCCTTCACAAAGCAGTACTCACTCTAAAAATCCACTTGTACTTCCCACCTAAAACACTTCTCAAAAGTCTGTTTCCTACAGTACTTCTTATGCATGCCCTAAACTTGGTCACCACAGCATTTGTTCTACTCACAGCGCTGCTATCGGAAATGTCTGATGATTTATGAACAGGTCAGTGTTTACCTTCTTACGGTCATTCATCATTTCAACAATTCTGACTTTTTCACGTTAAAGAATCCTACTCTTTGATCTGACTTGGTCCTCTTTTCTGATCTTAATTAGTTCCATCAGATCCCTTTGGGAGCATGGACTCGACTGCACACAGCACTCCTGGCAAGGCACAGCATAGTTTTTCCATAAAGATAGAACAATTGGAAAGAAAAAAAAAAGGGTGGAACAATTTACTGTTTTGTGTTTGAAGCCTTTTTGGTCCAAAGAAGAGACCTGGGGGCCCCTGGGTGGCTCAGTCAGTTAAGCGTCTGCCTTAGACTCAGGTCATGATCCCAGAGTCCTGGGACAAGCCCCGTGTTTGGCTCCCCACTCAGCGGGAAGCCTGCTTCTCCCTCTCCTCCCTGCTTGTGCTGTCTCTCTCTCAAATAAATAAAATCTTAAAAAACAAAAAAGCAAAGCAAGGGTGCCTGGGTGGCTCAGATGGTTAAGTGTCTGCCTTCAGCTCAGGTCATGATCCCGGAGTCCTGGGATCAGGTCCCGCATCGGGCTCCCTGTTCCTTGGGAGCCTGCTTCTCCCTCTGCCTCTCCCTGTCTCTCATGAATAAATAAATAAAATCTTTAAGGGGCGGCTGGGTGGCTCAGATGGTTAAGCATCTGCCTTCAGCTCAGGTCATGATCCCAGGGTCCTGGCATCGAGCCCCACATCGGGCTCCTGACTCAGCGGGGAGTCTGCTTCTCCCTCTCCCACTGCCTCTCCCACTGCTCATGCTCTCTATCTCTGTGTCTCAAATGAATAAATAAAAAAATTAAAAAAAAAAACCCAAAAAACAAAAAAGCAAAACAAAATAAAAAAACAGACCTGGCTGAAGTCCTTAGGAATTTCCAACACAAATGCCTTCCTTTTCCAAACACAAATCCTTTCTCTCGTTTCCCTTATTTTTTTTTAAGCCACCTGCTTCTTACCAGCTTATTCTCTCCCTTGTAATATATCTATATGGCCACCTGAAGTTTACTGAATCCCTGCTGTATACCACACCACCCTATGGAACAAGTGACACTACTTCTCCTGCATCGAGGTAGGGAGTATCATCCCACATATGGGCAAGGACACAAAGGCTTAGAAAGGTGAAAACAGCTTGCCCAAATTGTAGGGCAGGTGCGATGGCATCTGAATGCACAGCAGGCCAGCATCAAATCCAGAGCTCTTTCCTCAAAGTAATTCCCTGGACACTTCACCTTCAGATAATTTAAAGATAGTAAATAATGTCTGATCACTGATCACTAAGAACCCTTCTCCCTTCAGACAAGTGCTTGGAGATCCTTACCCTGTTTCCTTTCATTGTCAACCGCCTAGCCACAAAAAGATAATGTGTTGGTCCTGTGACAACTTGTTTTTCAATAAGTTTTTATGTGGAATTCTACCAAGGGAGTTTTATAAGCTTAAAGATATTATATCTAACAGTTGCCCAAAATCCACTTGCTTATGAATCCCCTCAAAAAATTTTAGTTAGAAATCACATCACCACCACCACTACTACTACTAACACCATTAGGTTATTTTTGTGTTCAGTAAGTGCATCCCTTTCATTGGCTTCACTTGTGTGCCCGGTTAAGTGCTGAAATGCACTCAACTCCAATTTCCTGTCTCACCTGTAGTAGGCATCCGTTTACTCTTCTGACCTTCCAGCATTTGCTTAAATTATAAGAACACAATGGCTTTCAGGCCTCCTGTAATCTGATCAAGCCTCTACTTTCCAAGAGTTTCCACTTTTGTTTTAGACTTGTACATCTTCGTTTAGCTAACCAAATTGGGTCAACCATATTGCCTGTTATTCTCAAGCACAGTTCTTTACCCCAGGTGGGGAGCCTTTCTCTGCCCACGCATCCAACTTAACACCCAGTTGCTCACAGTATTCCCACTGCCTGCACTGCCCTTCTTCTTCCTGCCTATTCAAATTCTATCTGTCCTCCAGAAGCAGATTCTAACTCCATCTCTTCCATCACCCTTCTTCTTATTTTTTTTTTGATGTGGAGCTCGATCCCAGGACGCTAGGATCATGACCTGAGCCGAAGGCAGACGCTTAACGACTGAGCCACCCAGGCCCCCCCACAAAAGATTTATTATTTGACAGAGAGAGGCACAGCGAGAGCAGAAACACAGGAGAGGGAGTGGTAGAGGGAGAAGCAGGCTCCCGCTGAGAAGGGAGCCCGATGCGGGGCTCGATCCCAGGACCCCGGGATCATGACCTGAGCTTAACGACTGAGCCACCCAGGCACCCCTTCCATCACCCTTCTATGACCTGAGTGTTCTCCACTGATCTCTCCGTGTTCTAGAACGCTTTAATAGTCACCTGTATCACTCACTCTGCACTTATTCCCATCTGAACTGGTTATGTCTTGTCACCTGAATTCCTGAAAGGCAAGGCCCACAACATTTGCTTTTCTCTGGAAGTTCCTTTTGGTGTCAACATTCGAAGTGTGGCTGTACAATTAGCACTTGTGTTATATACCAGAAGCCAGTGACTCCCTTGAATATTGTCATCAAAAGGCTGCTAAGTTGTTTTGTGACAGAGAACTGGTATATTGGTATACCTGCATGGTGAAGATAAACATGCCAAACTCTAACCCAGGGGGCGCCTGAGTGGCTCAGTCCATTACACATCTCCTTCAGCTCAGGTCATGATCCCAGGGTTCAGGGATGGAGCCCCATATCAGGCTCCCTGCTCAGTGGGGAGCCTGCTTCTCCCTCTCCCTCTGCCTCTCCCCCTGCTTGTGCTCGCCCGTGCATACTCGGTCTCTTTCTCTTTGTCAAATAAATAATAAAGTCTTTAAAAAACAAAACAAACAAACAAAAAACCCCTCTAACCCAGGCTGAGCACTCTGGCATATAAACTCCTGAATGAGTGAAGAACACTGTTTATAAGAGATTTTGCTATAGAATATCATATATCACTAAGAACATATATTTTAACCATTGGTATTAGATTTCTCAGAAAACTCACATTTTTCAAACCCCAAACTACATTTTTCTCTAAAAATCCTAAGTAGAAAATGCAACTACTTAAACCATCTAGCTACACCCAGGTAATCAAATCCATGTAATAACCAGAAAGCTGAACAAATCACTGGAAATTCAGGTAAATACACATTCTCCTCCTCACTGTGACCTATATGGCCTATCACAGAATCTCAAATGAATGGTCCTGATTTCACTGTAAACCTCATACATGAACCACAATGATAACCAGCCATTAAAAGAGAACCAAACATGGCCCTAATAAAAAGAACTACCTATGGGATTCGATAAAGAGATGAGAAATAATCTTATTGTGATTATCATCTTTAGAAAATAGTGAGTCCTATTTCTCACTTGACTGAAATTGTTATTGGCCCCAGGACAATTTCTATAAGCTAAGAATAGCACCTTTTATTTAGGTATACAAAGCCAGAACAATATGCCTGACAGACTACAGTAAAAATGAACTAGGGTCCTTCGAATATTCTCACAAGCAGCTCAGATCCAGAGCAACGCCCAAAGGGAAAGTGAAACTCTTGATGAGCACTACTCACTGATCTTCTGTTCCAAAAAACTTCACAAAGAAGCATTTCTTTCCACGCGGTTTCTTCAAGTCTTTGGGTGGATTAACAATCTGGGGAGTAAAGGGGGGGGGAAAGGTTTTTCCACACTTCTAAGTTGGTAAGAAAAAAAATGAAATAAAACAAAAGGAACAGGCTTAAAAAGAACCCAGGTAGTACATGTCTAAGTCTGGCACTTTTCTACTGAGACGTGTGGAAATGTGCAAATATTCTAGAAGTTCCCTACATCTACCATGTAGCAGTGCTCAGTAGGTAGAATATCCCTTCTACTGCAATGACTCTGTTTTAAAAGCGTAAGATCAACATCAACTCCTCCAACCACATGACCCTATCATCACTGAAGAAATGCAGAGAACACTTTTACATATACTTCAGTGAAGTAATGATGTTAGGTGGTGACTATCCTTACTGTGGTAAGCACTGGGTAATGTATAGAATTACTGAATCAATATGTTGTACACCTGAAAACTACTATGACATTGTATGTCAATTATGCTTCAATTAAAAAAAATTGTGCAGGAAGTTGAGACAGGTAATAATGACAACGAAGAACAACTGAGGCAATGAAAATGCCATATTGCAAGGAGACAGTCTAAAGACATTTCCTGGGCTCCTAGCAAGAATATAAAAACAGAACATTTGGAAAGCTATGACGGATCGCCTCATGCAAAATCTGGAATGCCAACTTCTGCAAAGATGCACTGGAGCAGCACATATGGTAACATGGAAAGAAGATTTAAACTTAGTTGGGACAAAAATACTTTGACTTTTCACTAACCTACATTTAGATTCCTCTCTTCCTGGAGAATTTATTTTCTTCTCCTTTTGTTACATTTAAGTGTAGAGCTAAATTCAAATTAGAATTGATTTCCAGGATTAAAAAACTTCACCAAAACCATCTCTGATTCAAGAGATAAGCATTTAATGCAGATTAAATGACCTAGTTTATATTATATTGTCTTTTCTAAACAAACGGAGAGTAGAGAGAGAAAAACTCTGTTAAATAGGTCCAGTTTAACTAAACGCCAGAAACTGAGAGGAATGAATCTTACATTCTCCACCTTCTTAAACTCAACTTCAGATATCTTCCATTTGGAGCAAGACACTCACCTTTCCTGGCCAAGGAGGATACCGGCCGAGTTTCCCCCTAGAGAAAACACACAGTCAGCATTTGCCCTGGAAAAGCCAGTCCATCTCCTTCAACCCACTCAACATGAAATTTATTTTCCTAACTCTCCACCTGCACCCTCAAGGGCCAAAACAAAAGCTGGCAAACAGGAGTTCTTAATCTGGCTTCCACAGCTGGGCCCAGGAGGCCCAAACTCTTCAGAACTGAAATACAAAGGTGCATACTGTATGTGCATTCTTTTGGTGACAAGGAATACAGAACAACAAAACCAATCAAGAGTCACTCGTCTAGAGTCTCCCTTGCCGGGGGCTGGGGGTAGTTTGCAATGTAAACACAGACTTCCCCTTACACAGTCTGGTTTAATTCACCGTGAGACCAGCCCGGCTTTGACAAATGCTAATGGAAACCCTCCTCTGGGTTGAGAAGTGAGCTACGTCGCTCCAGGGAAGCGGCGACAGTCAGTCTTGGTTCGGGCGGTTGTCTGGGACACAGAAGCAGACCACGAGAGGCACCCAAGAAGGCACTGGTCACTGCCAAGCCTTCGGCTGTAAAGGAGAAGTCTCCCTTCCATTTCTTCGCGGGGCAGCGCCAGCAGTCCGGTTTCGACACCCCCAGCCAAGCCGCCCGCACAGGTCGGTTCCATCGCAACGCGGGTTTTGACGGGCTTGCCCAGGCGAGATGGCCCCGCGGGCTCCCCGGCTCTCCCGCTTTCTGGGGAGCCTCAGGAAGACCCCAAGGACCCGGCGTCCGCGGGAGCTGTGCGGCGCCGGAGACTCCCTTCACGGTGGCCGCCGGCGTGCAGGTGCGGAGCGAAGCCCTCCCCCGGGCGGCCCTGGGGCTCAGAGCCCGGCCCGCCGCGGCCACTCTGGCCTCAGTCCCCCGGGGCCGGGCTGCCCCTTCCGCCCGGCGTCGCTCCCAGCGCCGGCACCTCGTCTCGCCCTCTCTCCGCAGCCTGGAGCGCATAGAAAAGCAGCTCCGGGGCTGGCCGCGAACCCCGCGCCCAGTGGGGGAGTTCCCCGGCGCACCTCGCTTAGCCCTGGCCGCCCGGACTCACCACACCAAATCGCCGAGCCGCAGACTCACAGCCGCCATCTTACCACCCAACCACCGCCGACGCACGGGCCGCCGGGAACATCAGGTCGCCCCGGCACCGCCCATTGGAGTGAGCCCGGCCACGTGATGGGGGCCGGCTGTCACCGGCCACGCCGCTGCCCTGACGTCACCGCGCCCGCAGGAGTTCATTGGCCGGCCGAGAGGCACGTGACTGGGGTGCCGCGGTCTCGGCGCGCCGGAGCCCGGAGACTCCCGGCTCCTTCCCCCTCCCTCCGGCTCGTGACAACGAAGCGCCCGCGGTCTGAGGCGGCGGAGGTGGCGGCGACGGTGCGGCCGTTCGAGTGCGTGAGGGAGCCGGCCCTGCGGCCCGCCCCGCCCCTGGGCTCTGGCCTCCAGTCCCCTCCCGTTCGCGCTTCCGTTACGGCCGTTAGTTCCGCGCGGGGGCCGGCCGTGTCTCCACACCGGGAGCTGCCCTGACGGACCTCGGCGCGGCCTGGAAGCCAGCCTCCGCTCGCGCCCGGGGCCCGCGCCGGGCGGGCTCTGCGCGGCCTCGCCCGGGGGGCGGACGGGTCCTTCGGTGCGCGCTTTCTAACGGCCGGCGTCCGGGGAGCGGCTCGGAGCCCGCGTCCGCCGCCTCAAGTTCTCCCGGGGCGCCACTGCAGCCCGCCCAAGGTCCCGAGCTGCTCGACCGACGTGGAGCCGGCGTCTCTCCGCTTCCTACGGGGCCGGCGCAGCGGCACGGCTGGCGAGGCTCCCCCGGGCGCGTGGGGACCCGGCCATGGGCCGCGGTGCGGGTTGGCCGCCCGCCGGGAGGAATGGCTCGGGGGCCGGCCGCTAGCAGCGCCGCAGCCCGGGCGCCCGGGCCGGCATGAGGACGGCCGCGGGGGGACGAGTGCGGCCCTCGGGGCCGTAGCCTGCGTCGCGCCGGGGACAAAGGTGCGTGTCTTTGTCGGGACCGGGCTCTCATGTACGCCTTGTTATAGTTTGACACTTTTAGAGAAGTTGGGAGCTGGCTGTTGTGACAACAGGAAGGCAGATGCTCGCGTAGTTTCAGTACGTGAAAACGAAGTCATTGAATGGGGAACTGTTCACAGCAGTTCAGCCTAGGGCCCAAACACTCCGGGTGGAAAATAACGGTTTCTGAAAAGGTCCCAGTCCCAGTTGCAGACTCCAAATATGTCTAAGTGTCGACTGAAGAGTTTTTCTTGAGTCGCCCTCTGCTTGAAAAGGTGGCGGAAGCTCACGCTTCTCCTGTAGGTGTTTTTGTTATAGAGGGACTTTGGTTGTAAGAGTGGTTTTTTGTGTGTTTGGCGAGTTGGCTTGTCCGCAGCTTGGTTTTTCTTGGAGATCAGTTTCCCTAAAGTACCGTCAATTAGTTTCAGGAGCTGTCATTTACTGTTTTATATTGCCTTTAGGACAAACCGGTAATTGAAAGCACATTTAAGATTCCAGGAAATGATCTCATAAAATTCAACACACGTTCCTAATTTTAAAACTCTTAATTTTGAGCAATTGAAGGATATTTTAATGGTTTGATAAAATATGTGAGATTTAGATCAACATCCCAGTGGACCTAGATGCGTTTCCATGAGAGTCAGAGCATGGCAAAGAATATAGGTTTAATATTATCCTGTAAGTTCTAGCCAATGCAATAAGACAGGAAACAAAAATAAGAGACATTTCAGAAAGAAGAAAAAAAATCTCATTTCCAGGAACGACAGGACAGCCTCTTGTGGGGGGGGCGGGGAGCCATTAAATGAGTTCAGTAAGGAGACTAATTACAGGGGCACCTGGGTGGCTCAGTCCTTAAGCCTCTGCCTTTGGCCAGGGTCCTGGGATCCAGCCCCACATCGGGCTCCGTACTCAGTGGGGAGTCTGCTTCTCCCTCTCCCCCTCCCCCTGCTTGTGTTCCCTCTCTCGCTGTCTGTCAAATAAAAATCTAAAAAAAAAAAAAAAAAAGACTACATAATCATAATACAGAATTAAGTTTTTCTGTTTCACTGATAATCAGTTTGAACATATAATAGTTAAGAGGGTGTATAATGAAAAAAATGTGTAATTCGTGGGAATAAACCAAGATGCAAAAGAAAGCTAGTGTTTCTTTGATAACACCAGTTGAGGTTTTTTGGGAGGGATGTTTTTATGTGTACAATACTGTGCTTTTATTTAGAATGATGTTCAACTTGTTAAAATTGAGTATTTAAATACCTAGTTTTTCTTAAGCCTTTTAAGTTTTACTCCCACATTTTTTTTTTAAGATTTTTATTTATTTTGAGAGAGAGAGGAAAAGAGCAGGGGGAGGAGCAGAGGGGGAGGGAGTAGAAGGGGGAAAGAATCCCAAGCAGACTCCAAGCTGAGCGGGATGCAGGGCTTGATTTCAGGACCTGAGATTATGACCTGAGCCCAAACCAAGAGTCACTCAACTGAGCCACCCAGGTGCCCCCAATTATAAATCTAAGAATAGGGGGTGCCTGGGTGGCTCAGTCGTTAAGCATCTGCCTTCGGCTCAGGTCATGATTCCAGGGTGCTGGGATCGCACCCCGCCTTGGACTCCCTGCTGGCGGGAGGCCTGCTTCTCCCTCTCCCACTCCCCCTGCTTGTATTCCCTCTCTCACTGTCTCTCTCTCTCTCTCTCTCTCTCTGTCAAATAAAATCTTAAGAGAAAAAAAAAACAAATCTAAGAGTAGTTATATAAAAATAAAAATATTTGACCCTTGATAAAGCTTCAGTTAATGTATCAGTTTAAAAAATTACATTCCACTAAACAGTGAACTCTTTTTGCAATGTTGAATACCCTTAAATGTTTTAAGCTGCATTTAAAGTTTTTGTTTTTGTTTTGTTTTGGGCATGGAGCCCAGAGCCGGGCTTGAACTCACTACTCTGAGATCAAGACCTGATCAACCTACTGAGCCACTTAGGTCCCCTGCATTTAAAGTTGTATATGTTTTTTCTCTCAAATACTTCAAACTTCTAAAATGTACTTATAAGCCTAATGGTAAAATCTTTCCAAAGACATAACTCATGTAAGTCTGATAGATGTAGAAGTCAGGTCTAAATGAACACTTCGAAACTTCTATTTTTTTTTTCAAATTAAAATTGTAAGTCTAATAGGTTAATCATTAATATGTCTGATTTTTCTTAAATGTTTCAAATAACTTAGTAACAAGTAGCAAGTAATTATCGTGATGATTATAAAATTTCGTCTAAAATCTACTGTTAATACGTCATAGGTTTGATTTACTTTATTCTCTAGTCTTATTTATAAAGTCACACAACCTAGAGAAGCAGTTTTACCATTTAGGTGAATGAAGTTACAATGTCTAAAATTTGGACCATGATAAGGTTACATTTTAAAAATTACTGCCTGACGGGGACAGGAACCTGGTTGCCCCTTCCAGGGTGAACTTCCTATTATCCCATCTGTTAACTGGAAGGTTCCCTTCTTACAGTGTGACTTTACCTGCTTGTGTCAGTGGGGGACCTTTAAGCCTCAGCTTTCAGCTGTGATTTATTTTCACAACCCAGGGCATCACTAATGTCCTGGGGGCCTTGAAAGTTTTTTTTAGGGGAATTTCTTTCCAACATTTTAGTGCACGATGGTTTTTTGCACTACCAACCTGTTTTGCTGCTAATCACTTTGCTGCCTACTTAGAATAATTTTAACTCTTCATTTTTAGATATTTTATTCCCTGATCTTAGCGATCATAATTTTTGGTCATAGTAGAAAAAAATGAACATTACATGTATACAAGTAGACATTCTTATATGCGGATATATGTGATATGTGTAAATCTTCCTGAATTAGTTACTAATCATTCATTAATGTCAAAATACAGTGAGCTTTTTTTTTGGAACTTGTCAGAATGATTCCTAGGTTGACCTGAAATAATAAACAGGCTGGAATAACTATTATTTTTAAAAGAAGAATAATAAAGATGAATTTTTGATTGAAGATATTAAAATATACCATAAAAATTTTTCAAAATAGTATAGTTTTGGTTAAAGAATGTCTAGATATACTAGATTAATCTAACAGGTTGGATTTCCGTAGTAGATCTTAAGATGTCTAATACATTACTATATAACATATGCCAAGTCAGGGGAAAGAAAGATTAGTGATTGATGTGGGAAGAAGCCAAGTTAGAGAGTTCAGTGTGAAAACTAAATTAAAATTTCTTTTATATCTCACTTTAGTATATATGTGCTGCCGAAGCGAGCACTATACCTCACTTTATTTTTTTTTAAAGATTTTATTTATTTATTTATTTACTTATTTGAGAGAGAGAGAATGAGAGATAGAGAGCACGAGAGGGAAGAGGGTCAGAGGGAGAAGCAGACTCCCTGCCGAGCAGGGAGCCTGATGCGGGACTCGATCCTGGGACTCCAGGATCATGACCTGAGCCGAAGGAAGTCGCTTAACCAACTGAGCCACCCAGGTGCCCTATACCTCACTTTAAATTAAACAGTAACAGAGCAGGAAAAAGTAGTTGTAAGAGGTATGACAAGCATTGTATATCTCTATCAAAATTTATAGATTATAAGAATAAATCAGTTTTAAAAAAGCTGCAGTTTTTTTTTCCAACCATTCCCTTAATGCTGGATATCAAGGTTGTTTTTACCATTTTCCTGTATAAACAAGGCAGCAGTGAATATTTTTATTTAGTGTCATGGTAGAAAGTTCATACTAGAGTGTGAGTTTAAAAAAGGACATAAGATTATACCTGAAGTGCGCGCGCGCACACACACACGCTATATATATAGTGTGTGTGCGTGTGTGTGTGTGTTTGGATATTTATATTCTGTAAACCCTGGGCTGTAAACCCTGGGTGTTCTGAGCTTTACAGTCTATTTTGACCATTTCCAAGCAACTTTGAAGGTCTTTGGCATGTGATAATTTTTTACTTTGCCGAGGCCCAGTTGTGGGTGGACAGACGCTGGTGTGTTAGGAAATGAGCCGAGCCACACTCCTCCTGAGACACTGGTTTTTTACTTACCCCAGAGGAGGCAGTACCTTCTGTGAGCTGTTGAAAACTTTCTCATTGGAAAGATGGGCCCTAAATGTAAGTGTACTGCTGGTGATGAAAATACAGAGATCTTAAGAAAGAGATTATTCTCCGCCAGAAAAAAAAAAGTGTTAGATAAATGAAAAATATTCTCTGGTGATGTTTGCAGTTTTGAGGATTCTTTAAGGCTCTATCAGCATGGATTCTCTAACATGTAAGAACTATTGACTGGCATAGAAAAAAAGACTAGAAAGAAGTATGCTGAACACTATCTCTGAATGATAAGATTTGGGATGATTTACATTTATATTTAAAAATGGTATATTTAAGATGAATAGTATTGAAGAAGAAAAAAGCAGTAAGTGGTAATTAAGATCAACTTAACAGTGGATTCTTCTTGACAATGAAATTCTTTTAAGCTTGAATCTGAATAGCTGAACAGGAGAAATTATCATTTTTATCATCTTGGTTTGACCTGGCCCTTCTTTTAATGTTAACAGAAGCCATGCAGTGACACCCGCTAAGACTTGTTGGTAGCCATGTCGGAGCCCCACAGGGTCCAGTTCACCTCTCTCCCAGGTTCTCTGAATCCTGCATTTTTGAAGAAATCCCGGAAAGAGGAGGTTGGGGGAACAGAACAGCATCAGGACTCTGAGCCGGCTGCAGCAGCTGTTCGGATTACACTCACCCTCTTTGAGCCAGATCACAAGCGCTGTCCAGAGTTCTTCTACCCGGAGCTGGTGAAGAACATACGAGGGAAGGTAAAAGGCCTTCAGCCCGCAGACAAGGTACACCCCAGCAGCCCCAGACTCAGTCTGCAGATATAATGCGTGGGACATCCTGTGCAAAAGGGATTTCTAGAAGGTGGAAGCAAGATTAGAAAGGCTCTGGCTATCCCAAGATCATGGCACTCAGTCCAAAGCAGTCACAAGGTGTGCTGGTTTTGCCTCTGGGCAGGAAAGGATAGAATTCTTTCTAGAACCATTCTCCTGATTTATGCTAGAGAGAACACTGTACATCCAAGGCTAATATGAATTATGCCTAATAATAAACACTGAAGCCTTTCATGCCAAGGTGTTCATGTTATGTGTAAATGTGACCAGCCCCTGGCTGTTATAGCACTGGAATTTTGTGCAGGACATTTTTCTTTTCCAACGGAATCTCACTCTGCCTGGTGTAAGGGCAGACAAGAAAAGACACTGACTGCTCATGTCTTCTGAACAGTGAGATTCAGGATAGTTTCTTCGATGGATAGAAACCTATTTTTATGGGAGTTTTTTTATATTTTTGTCGGAATTGGGTTGTACCTTTCAGGTCTTTTGAGAATCAGTTTGATTTCTTAAATGTTTTTTAAAATGACCTATTTATTTTCCTGGCAGATTTGTTTTGCTCTTTAGTATGGAACTTCTCAAACATGCACAGAATAGGAGGATAGTATAATGAGCCCCCGTGTACCCATCACCAGCTTCAGCTATTACTGATGTTCTGATAATTCATTAACATTGTAAAATTAAAACTATTTACTAAATTAAATACACAACAAAAGTGCATATATGATAAATTCACAACTTGATGCATTTTCACAAACTCCACACACCCTTGTATCCTGTGCCTGGATTATAAAATGTAATATTTTCCAGGACACCAGAAACCCTCTTCCTGCCCTTCCAAAATACTATCCATGCCCACTGCCCTGATTTTCGACAGCTTAGATCAGTTTTGCACGTTTTTGTTTTTACGTAAATGGAGCGGAATGCTACAGCACGGGTAGGAAATAGGTGAGGAGCACAAGCACTCCTCAGTGCACTGTGCTGGGCTCTGAGGCAAAGGTGAGGATCAGCCTAGTACCCGGCTCACAGGGTGTTTGAGGATAGAATGATATCATGTAGGTACAGGTTTTAGCGGCATAACTCAGTGGCCAGAGTTCTTCCTTCTAATTCACTCTTGTGCTGTTGGGGGTGAGTGCCTTTGGTTAGGAGGATTATCTGTTTTCTTTGCTCAGACAAAAATGTGTTTCCTTGATCAAGATCTCATTAGCTGAATGGAAGCCAGTGAGTTTGTGCCAAGGGTCAGCCTTTTATATGAGGGCTATTGGGCAAGATTAGAAAAAATAATTTCAAATCCGTTCATGATTCCTTTTCCAAAGTAGGAATGGGATCTTCCTTGAGAGGAAGAGACAGTAGCAGGGATTGGTTGAGGTCTTTATTTATGGGCTCAACTGAAATTAGAACTCAAGTGCTCTGATTTCACCTTTTTGAGGGATCCAGAAGTTCTTCTCCATTGCAGAAAAATGTTTGGAGCATACACAGAGAACTTTGGATTCAGTTTCAGGGGATTCACTCTTGGACTTCAGATTCAGAACGCTGAATCTTTGTGCCTACTCCGTGGTTTTCAAAGTATTATGTAATCTGAGGGATTCATATATTAATTCAGTTGGCATATGTTTCTTATAATGTAAAGGCACTGGGTGAGATGCTGAGGACTATATAAAGGTGGAGAAGGCACTATCCCAGCCAGCCTCAAAGGAACTTTCAGTCTTATAGGTACTTTAGAATTATGCCAATACAGGTAGCAGGAGTTACAATGTGGCAGTTGTTTAAGTCTGATACAAATACAAAGCCCTGCAGGGCTTGGACAGCAGAGAGCTTACATCCTGGATGCTGTGTTTGGACAGAGTTGGACCTTCATGCATGCAGGAAGTAGTACTTTTTGGACAACTCTTCGCAAGACATAAGAGAGTACATGTTGTGTCTAGTACTGCTCTAGATTGGTGGAATTTTTTTTTAACCTTTTTTTTTTTTAGATTTTATTTATTTGAGAGAGAGAAAGAGCACAAAAGAAGGGGGAGCAACAGAGGGAGAGGGAGAAGCAGGCTCCCCGCTGAGCAGGGAGCCCAATGCAGGGCTCGATCCCAGGACCCTGGGATCATGACCTGAGCCGAAGGCAGATGCTTAACCAACTGAGCCACCCAGGCGCCCCACATTGGTGGCATTTCTTAAAATTATTTTAATCACTTAGGTTATATGTGATCATTATAGAAAACTTTGGAAAGTACAGATGAGTGCATGTTTTAAAGACCACTCACTTGTGGCTTTTATATGTACGTTCCACAATATCTCATTTAACTGGTCCTTCATGAGTAGATGGGATTCCAGTGGGCAGGGATGGGAGGGTGGGGTAATAGAGTTTTGTCTTAAGATAGGCATCCAATCTTTAGTGATTTTGGTCTACTCTGGAGTCTTAAATGTATTTGGTATAGGAGTCTTTTATTAAAATTAAGTTTCCTTTGCCAGAGAATCTTAAAGTCCAACTCTGGAAAATTTACTTGAGAAAAATGCAACAGTAAATTTATGGAGTAGAAATAAACTTTGGAAAACCACATGAAAATATTTGGAATGCATATTGACATTGGGAGGAAAGACAAGATTACTGATCCATCAAGATGAGCTTCCAGGGAAAGGGAATGCTGTGAACCTGGTTTTGACTTTTGGTAGCAGTGAAGGAAGTGCAAGTTCATACCACTCTACGAACCAATACAGCAGAATAGCTCTCAAGGGCTTGCACTATTTTCACTGCGTTCTTAAACTTTTTGAGCTATTGACTGCTTTGGAAGTCAGTGAAGCCTATGGACCTTCTTAGAGTAATGTTTTTAAATGCGTAAAATAATTTTTAGGGTTACAAAGAAAACCGACTATATTGAAACAGTTCTATACAGGTTGAGCATCCCTAACTAAAGGCCCTTTGCCATATTTGGAGCCCTCTAGGACCTAATGCTATGGTGGGTGATTGTAGGCGTTTAGTTTTGTTGAATTACGTGAATGGAAACTTTATTTTCTTAAGCAGCTAGGTAAACACTTTTAGGACAGTAGCATGTATTTTATCTTGTCTTTTTTGAAACAGTTGTTTTTATTATGCAGTTTATGCGTATTAAGTAGTCAGTGCAGGTATTATGAATAGGATTGTGGGAATTTTTTTGTGATTCTTATTTTTGTGGAATGGTCTCTTTACAGAAGAAAGATCTCTCAGATCCTTTCAATGATGAAGAAAAAGAAAGGCATAAAGTGGAGGCCCTTGCCCGGAAGTTTGAAGAAAAATATGTAAGATTCCTCTCTTGGGCAACAAAACAACCTCGTTGAGTGGGAGAGGTTTCCAGACATTTTTATGTTCCTTTAGTGGATTATCATCTAAACAAGTACAGAGGTTGGAGAGAACAAAATGCAATTATTAGATAAATGCATTAAGGTAGAGACAATGCGTGTGGCAGGCACTAGTGTGTGACGCTAAGTGGATGAATGAGCAAGAAGGGCGTTTTACTCCTAGAATTTATGCTTAGAATGAGAGTTTTGATACAAAGCCATTTAGTTCCTTTTTCTTTCTTAGGCCATTTTGTGCAGATACAGATCTGTTCTATTTTAGAAGGTCTTCAAGGGAATGGGGTTTGGGGTGGGTGTAGGGGTGTGTGACCCACTGATTTACAACCTTTAGTCACTAGTTGTTGGAATTCAAGGCAACAATTAATTCTGTGTATCAGAAAAAGCATGTGACCTTAGACTTAAAACATTTATTGTTAAGAGGGTAGGCCTTATGCTATGGGTTTTTACCACAGTTACACATGGAAAAAGCACATGACCTATTTTGTATTTTAGGGTGGAAAGAAACGTAGAAAAGATCGGATACAGGACCTGATTGACATGGGGTACGGTTACGATGAATCTGACTCCTTCATCGATAATTCTGAGGCGGTAAGTCTTTACTGAAAATGCCTTTGGAGCCACCACACCCTAGCTTCTACTGGTGATGGTCTGGAGGCGGAGATCGAGTCAGTGTGCGCATGCCCTCAGTGTGAAGAAAAGGCTGCCCTGGTGAGTTAGAGAGGAAGTGACACGCTTGATCTGGCCATGGTTCCCTCACTGAAAATGATGACCAGATCTGTCCAAACACCTTTGAGCTAGGACATTTGTGGTTGACCAGTACCAGGTCTTACCATGCTAAGTGGCAGAAGAACAGAGTCATATCTGCCCTGTCAAGACCCACTCTGCACCTTTGGACTATTTATTAGTACCAGAACTTGGAGCTGACCATTTGTTTTCCCCCCTTCAGTATGATGAACTTGTTCCTGCTTCTTTGACTACAAAGTATGGAGGATTTTACATTAACTCCGGAACCCTGCAATTTAGACAAGCATCAGAATCTGAGGATGACTTCATTAAAGAAAAGAAGAAAAAATCTCCAAAGGTTAGAACGTACTTGCTTTTGGATTTCAGAAGTGCTTTTTTTACATGACTTTATAAGATCAGTAGGTGACTTGCCGGAATGTCTGCTGGTTTAGGATGGCTCAGGAGCTTGGTGGAAAGGCATGAGCCCTGCTGAGGCTGACAGGTTACTACTCACACCTGCACTGTGGCCAGGTGCTGTGGACCTAGAGGTGTCCACGCCTGTGTCCCAGCAGGCTCGGCAGGGATTCATTTGTCAAGGTGGTCTCAGGGCGGGGACTAGGGCAGTGAAGGGTGTGGAGTGAGGGGAGTTTGCACCAGCCTTGCTGTGTCTCTTCTGTGGACATGTAGAGGACTTCAGTTCCCAGGGCTGTCACCCCAACAAAAACAAGTTAGCCTTAAGATGAGTGTATTTTGAAATCTGTCCACCACTGCCTGTATGTTTAAAATAAGAGGTAGGGCCCATATACAGCTAACTTGAACTAGAAAAGTTTCAGGCTACAGAATGGCCTCTTGCCTCAGCCCTGGGTGCTTCCAGGAGACACTGTTAGTGGGAACGCTGTGTTGACCTGCTGCAGGTCTGTGGTCCAGGGACCGATCTGAAAGCTGTTGCTCATGAAGGAAATAAGGCAGCTCTCAGGATGTCCCCTGGGCGGAGCAAGGCCAGTGCTGTGTAGTGCACTTGCTCCCTGAGTTAGGGAGCCGTGTAACTGTGCCTTGTCTTTAATTCTCAGAAGCGGAAGTTGAAGGAAGGTGGTGAGAAGATAAAGAAGAAGAAAAAAGATGACACTTATGACAAGGAGAAGAAATCGAAAAAGTCCAAGTTTTCCAAAGCCGGGTGAGAGGCAGCAGCTTCTTTGCTAGGATAAAATCTGAACTGTTAGGGCAGGACACCTGGGAGCTGACGCGCCCTCCTCCTCACAGCTTCAGAAGAAGCAGCAGGGCCTGGCCTTCCGTTCCCCTCACGCCTCCCACAGTGCCCTTGTGGGCATTGGTGCTTTCACATCTCTGTGTGTCAGACATGGGACTTCTCTCTGGCCCTATGTCAGTGTTGGCAGCAATTTCTGTCACTGTGTGACTCTTGATGTTTCTTGTTCTCTTGGGCACCCCTCTGCCCCAGTTCTCCTTCCGTCTCTGCCACTTCCCTTTGTCTTCTGTGGTCCTGCTGTCTTCGCCTCACTTGGTCTCACCCCAGCTGCCCTTCAAGTTGCTGCTGCTCTCTGCTGCTTCTGCTTTTTCCTTTTAAATATTTTTCTTGCCCCCCACCGCTTTTTTGCAACCTTTTATTTCAGCCTGGCAGTGGTTTTTAAAAACACATCGGATATTTAGCATTCTGTGACACTGTTTTGCTAACCTGTATTAAATCTCAAGCTTTGGTCCCAGCAAGAAGGAGCTCCATATGCCAAGAGGAGGGAGGAGGAGTAACAGGGTGGCCTTGTGACTGAGGTTCCTGGAGACAGTTGCGCTGGGAGCAGGGGCTGTCTCTCGTGAATTTCCCTTTTGAGGTGTACTGCAGCCCTCATAACCAATTTCCTCCTTGCTTGCAGCTTCACGGCACTGAATGCCAGTAAGGAGAAGAAGAAAAAGAAATATTCTGGGGCTTTGAGCGTTAAAGAGATGCTGAAGAAATTTCAGAAGGAGAAAGAGGCTCAGAGAAAGAGGGACGAAGACCATAAGCCCGTAGCGGTCTCGTCGGCGGAAGCTCAGGGCCTGCGGGAATTGGAGGGCACCTCTGACCCCTTGCTCTCGCTCTTTGGCTCCACTTCTGACAACGACTTGCTCCAGGCAGCCACTGCCATGGACTCGCTGACTGATTTGGACTTGGAGCAGCTGCTCAGTGAGTCTCCAGAAGGAAGCCCTTTCCGTGATATGGATGATGAGAGCAATTCCCTTGGGGTGGGACTGGACCAGGAATTCAGGCAGCCCTCTTCCCTCCCTGAAGGCCTGCCTGCACCCCTGGAGAAGCGCGTTAAGGAGCTGGCTCAGGTATGGTGACACAGAGTGGCCGGGCTTTCCTGGAAGCGGTTTGGGCAGATTGACGCTGGTTCTCCACCACATGAAGCTCGCTGCCCAGAGCAATCCTTAGTGAATTGGCAGTTTCAGTGTAAGCTTTTCCAAGCTCTCTTCTCTTCCCAAGTAAGGAAACTGTGTAAGCTTTGTCCATCCGGCATCATTTTTAGGCCTTTTGTGGTTCTTTCACTTCTGGAAAATCTACTTTCTTCTTGGGGGGGGATTTCTGTCTTTCCATTTCCTGCCTATCAGTTCCTTCCCCACAAATATCTTTCCTTTGGTGCAATAGACTGACACTAATGTTGGCAGCAGGCAACTGGGGCACAGATCCGTCATTTTAGTAATCTTTTGAAAGTTTTCAAAATTCACAAAAGTTTGCAGATGAATGTTACACAGAGTACGTGCTGAAACTGGGTTTCCGTTGCTCCTTGGACTTGCCCATCATCAGTGTTAGGTAGTGATTATAGGAATGCCTAAGGTGTGGTAAATAAAAAGGAGCTGAACCTTAATATTGTCTGTGAACCATTAAAAACAGCGACAGTCTTTGGGCTATAGCAGCCGTTGGCAATTGGGAATTGATTTCTAGAGTGCTGAGAATTGTCAATTCAGTAATGTATTACTGACCATAAACCAAGCATGGGTCGTTAGTTATGATGACTTTTAGTTAAAAAACGTTTTACCTTGGGCATCATGACTTATAATGCAACTCCTGTGGCATTTATACCCTGTAGCTTAAGTATTAAGCCAGTGATTCTCACAGGATTTCAGAATCACTGTTACGTGAAATCTCTCTTATATTTTAGGGTAGGGTAAAATGTTAACCACTGCTACAAATGATTTTCTTGTTTCCAAGAAATATTTAAGCACAACATGCAAAGTAAAGCAAATGTCTTCCTTGGATTTCTAGTTCTTCCTCGTTAGCCTATGTGCAGTATTTTGTTTGAATGTGATGATATAAATGAATTGTGCCATGTTAGGGATTCAGGGTATATCTTAGTAGGACATGAAGGTGGAAGTAGTTGAATCTGAACTTGGCATGTTTGAGCATACTGTTCTGTGTTTGCTCTCAGAATTTATGTTTAAAAAAATTACTCCTTGTTCTTCTCAATCCTCTGCTTTGTAATCAAATTGTTTTGTAGTTTCTGAAGTCTTGTTAAGTAAGTTGAGTGAGGTATATGTGGCAGTAGCCAGTCGTTTCTTTAGAGAAAAGTCAAAACCATTCTTGGATGTGTCCCTACCCCCAGCATAGGTAGTGTTCTAGTCTGATAACTTAGATTCATTATTTCAATTTCTTGGGAAAGATGGACTAATTCAATGGAAACAAAGTGGCTTAACATGAATCGGAGTTGGGTTGTGATTCAAGAAAGCCTCGCTTTCTGGAGTCCCCTGGATGAACCGTGAGCAAGCAGTCCTTCCTCAGTGATTGCCAAGTTCTCTCTTGGGACAATGGAGACAGGGTTCTGGATCCCATAGATAAAGTAGGCTTGGGTTTTGGTGGGAAGGGTGACCAGGACAAATTGACATACTGAAATGAAAATACAGTGTTCATGTGTGAAATCGATACTTCAGTCATCACCTGGCCCTTCTACTATAACAGTGTTAAGAAACTTTGGGAAATGGGGTAGAAAATGGGGATTACCCATCATTCTGCCAATCTGAAAACTATTTTCAATTTGCTTATTACTTTCTAGCTTCTGTGTATGTTTTTATGTAGTTGTAATTATAGTTGTGAATAATTGTTTCCTGCTTTCTTCACTTAATAAATATTATAAAGCCCTCATCACTTGATGGTTGCATGGAAAAGGCTTATTCTTGGAAAGTTACTTAATGCCATTCCAAAGGATCCCCAGGGGCTCCATTCCCACAAGGGCCTGACTTGGGTACTTGGAGGCTCCCGCATGTGCGCACAAGTGCTCTAAACCCATACCTCTCTGAAAATCTGCTGGGAAAACTATTCTTCCCAGGAGAAGAATGCCTATGTACACAAAAATTGCGTACAATTCCAAAAGTCACCCATGGATATTTCGATCCTTAATAAGGAGCCCTGTCCTCAGTCTTAAACTGGACATTTTCTTTTTAAAATTTAAATTAAACGTAATGTACATAATTGTAACATTAGTAGCGTTATGTGTTTCTCACTTTATTTTTCACTCCCCTTATTATCTTTTTTCCTCTTTATAAGATTGTTTACATTTAAAATTTTGGCTCTAGATGATGATAAATGTATCAGTTTCTACTGTTATCTAGAAAACTGCCCAAATCTTAGGGCTTCAAAGAGCAATTCATTTCTCCTGACTCTGGGTGGCTGGGCAGATCCTCTTCTGGTCCTGCTTGGTTCACTCTTGTGGCTGTGTTCAGCTGGCAAGTTGGCCGGGTCGGGACGGCTGGGACGGCTGGCCCCTCCCTCCTCTGATCTTTGATCCTGGGTTTCTTCAGGGTATGGCAGTTTCAGGGCAACATTTCAAGAGAATGAAGGTGGAAGCTGCAAGGCCCATAAGATCTAGCCATAGAAGTTGTGTGTTCACATCACTTCTCCCACTCTATTGGTAAAGCAAGTCGCAAGAGCAAACCACTTTGGAGGGTTGGGAAATTAGAGGCCATCTCCCTGTGGCAGAATGCATGTACTGGGAGGGAAGGGATCTGAAGTCCTGTTTGCCATCTACCACAGTCCCGTAAACAGATTCTGATGTGGTATGTATCCGTCCTTTAGGGATTAATCTTTGCTGTTGGAAGCAAAAATTAGATTTACCTTCTAACTAGATGTGATCCTTAAAACTTTGAAAACTTACATATGTTAAAGAGGTATCCCAAGAGGGCCACCTTGGTGGATGCCCCAGCAATGGTCACTGTTTTCTTATGTTAGCCTGTTTTTCATTTCCTGTTCCCTTGTACTGTACATTTTTATAGACCCCAAGGAATCCAATGATTTGATTTGATGGCCTTACCCTGTCTGCACTTAATATTCTTGATTGTACCTTTTGTCTTGGTTGGTGGAAAGTTCAGCTGTGTCGCCACCCCCCTCACCCAGGTTACTTGTCTTGATGTAATTTGGCAACTACTCAGCTTGGTCCATACAGATGACCCAGGTCTGTTGACTCAAGCATAAAATGGGAACAATACTGAGGAAAGAAAAGAAACAGAAACCCCATGTCACCCATTCCTCTAATCTACCTGCTCACAGCTTACCCTCCCATAGACTTAGAACTGCATCACAAATCCAGGGAGACCGGGATCCAAGGAGAAAAAGGTAGAAAAAAACCCAAAAAACTAACCTGTTTGATCTTTTCTAAAAAGAAAATCATACCAGCAAAAACAGATACAATATATAAGGTTCTGATTTAGGTGCTAAGAGGCTGTAAGTGGCTTTTCTTATAATTAAAACAGCTCATTAAAGGGCTGTTGAAATTATTATAAATCAGCATGATTGGGCTGTGTGGTTTAACTTCATTGCCTAAGTAATCTAGGATTGATCAATTTATACAACTCTTTAGGCAAGAGTGTCTCAGGGTTGAGGAACCTCACTTATTTGTGGAAGACTATCATATAAATCTGATTGTTCCTTTAATTAGATTTATTTAAAAATACAGCACTTAAGGGGCGCAAGGGGCACCTGGGTGGCTAGTCGGTTGAGCATCTGACTCTTGGTTTTGGCTCAGGTCATGATCTCAGCGTTGTAAGATTGAGCCCCGCGTCAGGCTCCATGCTCAGCTGGGAGTCTGCTTCTCTCCCTCTGCCTCTGTTCCTCTTCCTGTTCACACACTCTCTCTTTGTTTCTCTCTCTCTCAAAGTATTATTTATTTATTATTTATTTATTTGACAGAAACAGTGAGAGAGGGAACACAAGCAGGGGGAGTGGGAGAGGTGCAGGCTTCCAGCGAGTAGGAGAGCCCCACGCGGGGCTCGATCCTAGGACTCTGGGATCATGACCCAAGCCGAAGGTAGATGCTTATCGACTGAGCCACCCAGACGCCCCTCTTTCAAAGTATTTAAAAAAAAATAAAAGTATAGCACTTGACTAATTATCTCAGTATAAAACCAGACCCTCAGAGATAATTGTCCACACAATTGAAAAGGCATCAGAAAAAAAATCTTCTTAAAAAGTATATAGCCAGAAAGCTTCTGACACATTGGAGGAACTGGCTGATATCTAAAAATAAAATTTGAATGGAAACCTAAGCTTGTTGATAGGTCTGACAAACAGTGGGGCATTTGAAATACATGTTAAAGTAATTAGATTGAATTAATATGGAAGTGCTTCTGGGTCTTGTAAGTAGCAGTGTGTAAGCTTAAGCAAAAGAATGACTCAGTTTTATTTTTTCTCAAACTAAAATCGTACTCTCAGTACATTAGAAGTGCCAAGAATTCTGAATACTTCTGAAAATGTAAGAAATTGGCAGGTGAATGGATTAAAAGTCATGCCTTTATTTCATTTCCATCCATCCGTTTCACCCCCTTTCATCCTGGGCTTTTGCACTTCCTCCCTCCCTCCGGGGTCTGCAGAAGCTTGAGTTTTGCGTATCTTCTGCAGGTTCTGTTTGTCAGTTCCAAACTTTCTTCCTCTGGTTGCATTCTCTCGGTAACACCTGTTTTTCCTTCATGCATTCACTCAGGCAACATTTACTAATAAGCTCTATTATGTGATAGGCAGCTGTGGGAAGTATATTGACAAATAAGATTCAGTTCTTGTTCTCCATGAGCTTGTTTTGTAAATGGACCAGTAGACATGTAAACACCTGGCTGTAGGACAGAGCAGAATGAGGTAAGCTCTGTGATGTTTGGGTGGTCAAGCAGATGGTCAGGTGAACAGCCAGCTTTGAAGAGGTAAGACAGAAGCTCCTTGAGGTACATAGGAATCAGACTGGAGGCAGTAGGCTTGGCCAGGCTCAGTGGTGAGATGGTCTTATAGGAAGCCAGGGCATAGAGCTGGGGATAGACAAGGAGTTGTTGAATTGTTGGATGGTGGGGACTCCCTGGAGTGTGGTAGGGGTTGGGAGCTGGAGTGGCTGGCTGGGGCCAGATCCTGGAGAATCATAAATGCCACATAAAGGAGTTTGGATTTGATTCTGGGCTTGGAGAGAGCTACCTCAGGGTTTTAAAGAAGGGAGTGGAAGGATTTCCAGAGGATGGAGTATAGTTATTAGAAGTAGGGAACACAGAAGTAGGAGCAGAAGCTAGTAGGTTTGGTCTTGGGTAAGTTGAGTGTCCATACCAGAGGATCATCCATTCACAGAAGTAATTGGAAATTCTAATCCAGAGCTTAGAAAAAAGGGTATAGGCCTAGAGATTTAGATTTGAGAGATGTATGGGCATTATGTGTTATTTCAAAGCTGTGAAGGAGAAGTATTAGGAGAAGGTAGTTCTAGATAGAATTTTGGGCTCCATCTCTATTTAAGGAGTTAACGGAGAAGATGGAGAGGGAGCAGAGGTAGGAAAAGGACCCAGAGGATACGGTGAGGGAAGGCAAGTCGGGTGATGGGAAAGTGGAGGGTCGATCTCAGTGCCTACAGTCTCAGATGGCTTGATCAGGGTTGACTGTTTTAGACAATTATCTTATTGCCTTTGTTTGTGGTCATTATTCTGTATCACGCCTGATTTTAGATGATTTATTTTTGCCTAAAGCCTTTGGACCAGCAACTCTTGGGTTTAGATCAGTGGTTCTCATTCCCCTCTGCACTTTAGAGTTACCAGGGTTCCTTTTAAAGAAACAGATTCCTGGGGCGCCTGGGTGGCTCAGTCGTTAAGTGTCTGCCTTGGGCTCAGGTCATGATTCCAGGGTTCTGGGATCAAGTCCCACATCGGGCTCCCTGCTCGGCGGGAAGCCTGCTTCTCCCTCTCCCACTCCCTGGGCTTGTGCTCCCTCTCTCGCTGTGTGTCTCTCTGTCAAATAAATAAAATCTTAAAGAAAAGAAACAGATTCCTGAGCCTCATCCCCAGAGATTCTGATGTGATGGGTCGAGGGTGGGAAAAGCCGCCAGGTAATTCCAATATGCAGCTGAATATGAGAACCAGTGGTTAAGACTTTTGCCGTGATTGCTTTCCTGACTTCTGCACTCAGTGCCCTGGCTGCCTGCCGTGGCTGCCGTCCAGGGTGCTGATTGTGTTCTCATGGGAAGCGAAAGACTGTACAGTAGCCTGCGCTGCTACTTGTGTCAATAGGTAGGAAGGTGTGTTAGTAGTTCAAGTGGTCTGGGTCATAGAATTTGTGATACACTCTAAGTACATTGTGAATTTCCTAAAAATTACAATGTCCTTAAATGCTAAAGCAGCACTTTTATTATTATTTAGGGGTGAGGGGGGATAAAGACCTTTGAATTTTGCGGTTTTGTTGACGTTCTTGATTGTTTTTATATTGTAGACGTATGGAAATACCAACTCACAGTTGAGGTGACAGACTGCCATTCACGGGAGTTAACTAGCTGGTTGAATCAAATGCATCCTGATTGCTTTGACTCTGTATGATTTTCTTTTATGTGACTGTCATTTCAAGTCCTGGGAAGAATGACAGTCCATAGATGCTTTAGTAGTGTTTGAAAAAAGCTGGATATACCAATTGTGGAGTATATAGTGATCATATGTGAACTTAATCTGGGATTAGGGCTGAGTAGGGAAGGGCACAGTGAGGATTTTATTGAATCGACAGGTGTTCTGTAGGGACTGACTGGTCTTGTGCCTGTGGGTTGTGTGGTCGTGTGGGGAAAGTGCACTAACGGATGTTACTGTCTGCTGTGAACCAGGCTGCCAGAGCTGCTGAAGGAGAGAGCAGACAGAAGTTCTTCACCCAAGATGTTAATGGCACCCTCTTAGAGTGAGTATCTTTTGTTTCCGTGCGTCTGCTGTTACCATGCCTGGCTTGAGCAGGCTGGGGAAATGAGCATTGATTGAACTACATTAACGATAACCACTTATGAGAGAAAAAATGGTTTTTGTTTATCTTTTTTTTTTAAAGGGGGGTGGGTACACCAAATATGTGTTTCCAAGAAATGATAGACCTTAGTAACCTTAGGCAGCAGGTGTTATTGGAACACTGTGTATAATAATCATGGCCAGTTGGAAGAGGATTTCTTGGCAAGTATGAGATGAGAGAGAGAAAAAGTGTTGCTTGCTGTCTTTGAGAATCCAGAAAAGTAAGAGATAACTTGGTGCAGCCACAGGAGCCTGCTCTCCTGGGATCATTCTCTTTTCACTCTCACTTCTCCCAAGGCCAGGGTATATAAATACCATCTCGTGGCACTTCTCCGGGATACCTGAACCTCTGAGATGTTGCACTGTATGAAGTAGATTAAAAAGCAAAAAAACCCTGCACATATAAACCCAAACCAGGTTCTTAGTATCCGGTCTTCCAGCTTTGCCAGCTTCTCTGTCGCGTTATTTAGCAGAGGAAGCTTGTTCTCAACAAGTGAGGATTTTGCACGTGTAAGAACAGTTGTCAAGGCTTGGGAATATTCTAGCAAATGACCAGGATGGGGATTGGCCTCCTGGGTCAGGAAGCCTGGACTATAGAGAGCACCTGAGGGTCAGCACACATGAGAGATTTGTGTCAACAATAGTGTGCTGGAGCATGCCAAATACAGAGAACTCAAAGGATTGAAGACAAATATTTTTCTGCTCATTTAGATGGGAACACTGGAGGGGTGAGGATTTCCCTGACCTCCTTATTAGGGATAGAACTGGGGAAAAAAGGAAACGCTGTTGGAAGGTATTTCCTGTCTACAGCAAGTAACTCAATCACTTTCATTTTGAAAGCTCTTATGTGAAATTTAGTACTTCAGAGCTTGTTCTCTCAGGTTCTGTTTTCCTGACTACCTTTTAGTTGGTCTTGTCTTTGACCTGAGGGTCTTGACCCTCCGTACCTAGCCAAGTTCATCAGGTGTGGGAGTTCTGATTTGGCGACTGCTGGGGATCTGTTGCACTCGTCACTCTTTTACATTGCATGACCGACAGCATAAGGTTTGATCTGTTGTTGGCTCTTAGTTTTCCTCTCTGCAGTAGGGTGGCTTCATGATGAGAGGAGCTCCAGGGAGCTGCAGGCTCTTGATGACTCTGTTCTGTTCTTCAGCATAGAGGTGCAAACTCGGGAGCTGAGTAGCCAAATCCGTTCTGGGGTGTATGCCTATCTTGCTTCATTCCTGCCCTGCAGCAAGGACACCCTGGTCAAACGTGCTCGGAAACTTCACCTCTATGAACAGGTGGGTGACTGTGGAGTAGAGTCCTTTGGCTTCAGGGCCCAGCAGAGAGGGTGACTGAGTCTTCACAGATGCCACATCTGCAGTTTGTCCTGCCTTCGTGCGATTATTCCAGTAGTGTATCCTCAGTATAAGAAGTGATGAGTAAACCAGTCTTAGGATATGTCCTGCTCTCTGCAGGGGGGGCGTCTGAAGGAACCTCTCCAGAAGCTTAAGGAAGCCATTGGAAGGGCAATGCCAGAGCAGATGGCCAAGTACCAGGATGAATGCCAGGCACACACACAAGCCAAGGTCGCTAAGTAAGTGTGTCTCCTGGCTCTCACATGACATCATCCTCTTGCCTCTTCTCTCCCCCCCCCCCATTATTACATTTGTGAATGAGACTCTTGGCTCTTCTGCAGCATTTTCACCTTCTCTTAGAAGTTCGGGGCGGGGCTTTGGGCAGGGGGGAGGTGGTGGATATGGGGGGAAGTAGTTCTTCCGTGGTGGTGACTTTAGGGTCCCATTGGTCCTATTCACACTATAGGATGCTGGAAGAGGAGAAGGACAAGGAGCAGAGAGAGCGGATGTGCTCTGATGAGGAAGAAGATGAGGAAAAGGGGGGCAGGAGGATAATGGGACCCCGGAAGAAGTTCCAGTGGAATGATGAAATCAGGTGTGCCCAAACTGGGACCTTGCCTCATTGGAGGGTTTGTGGGGCCAGTGTCTGAGCATGTTCCTGTGTTTCTAATGAAGGTTAGAATCATTTACTTTAATTAGGGCTGCTGAAAGCACACGATTGAAACCTTGAAAGAAGCATTTGGGGTGGTTTGAAGTTTTTGACTTGTCTCTGCCCCTCAGGGAGCTGTTATGCCACGTGGTGAGGATAAAGCTGGAGAGCTACGATCTGGAGAGGAACAACAGGACCCAGTCTTGGGAGGACTATGTGAAGGCCTTTCTGGATGCTGAGGTCAAACCTCTGTGGCCCAAAGGCTGGATGCAGGCCAGGTGAGGGCCGTGAGCAGCAAGTATGGTCCGTGTGGTGAGGAGGTGGAGTGTTCTTGTGGTAAAGAAATATTTGAGTGCTTCTGTTGTGCCAGGCCAACAGGGTCCTGTCCCTCAGGAGGTCACCGTCTAGCTGACTCAACCCCCATCTTACTGGAGTAATCAGGCAGTGTACAGTTGCTGGGAATGGCTCTTATTCTTCCTTTGAAGAGGGAAGTTACCGGTGGGGTTTTTTTGTCTTTGTTATTCTTGTCCCACTTCAGCTCCTGGTTGGGGCATGCTCATCTCACCTCAGTCTGCCCTTACCTGTTTTGAGATAATGGCTCCTCGTAGAAGTTGAGAGGTAGATTCATCTTGGAAACATCTTCCGGTTCTGAACAGAAGTCTCATTTTCGAGTAGCAGGGCTGACTGCTTATTGGAGTTAAGTGCTGAACTTCTGTGTTATGTAGCTCAGGTGAATGGACTACAGCTGCCATCCACAGGCAGGAAAGCTGGCTGGAGCTAGTGCTCTTCCCCCTGCCCCCACTGTGGGAAAATAGACTTTACATAAAATTTACCATCTTAACCATTTTTGGGTGCATAGGTCAGTGTTTGTTTTGTTTTAAAAGATTTTATTTATTTATTTGACAGAGAGCACAAGCAAGGGGAATGGCAGGCAGAGGGAGAAGCAGGCTCCCTGCTGAGCAGGGAGCCGGATGTGGGGCTTGATCCTAGGACTCTGGGATCATGACCCGAGCCAAAGGCAGCCACTTAATTGACTGAGCCACCCAGGCGCCCCGTCAGTGGTTTTAAATACATTTACATTGTTGTGCAACCATCACCATCCATTTCCATAACTCTTTTCATCTTACAAAACTGAAACTCTGTACCCATTAAACGATAACTTCACATGCCCCACCCCTCAGATTCTGTGACCACTGTTCTACTTTCTGTCTATGATTTTGACTCCTCTGAGTACCTCATAGAAGTGGAATCATACAGAATTTGTCTTTGTGTAACTGGCTTATTTCACTTAGTATAATATCAAGGATTTGTCTGTATTACACATTACAGAATTGCTTCCTTTTTAAGGCAGAATAATATTCCATTGTATGTATAGAAGACATTTTGCTTATCCACCCATCTGCTGATACTTAGGTTTCCATATTTTAGCTATTGTGAATAATGCTGTTATGAACTTGGGTGTACAAATACCTCTTCAACACCCTGCTTTCAGTTCTTTTGTGTGTATGCCTAGAAGTGGAATTGCTGGATCATGTGATAATTGTATGTTTAATTTTTTGAGGAATCATCAATGTCTTCCATAGTGGCTGTGTCATTTTCCATTTCCACCAACAGTGCACAAGGGTTCCAATTTGTCTACATTCTGCCAGTACTCGACGTTTTCTGGGTTTTTGATGGTAGCCACTGTAATGGACCTGAGGGTGGTATCTCCCTGTAGATTTGAATTTTCCTAGTGGTCAGTGGTGTTGAGCATCTTTTCATGTACCAATGAGCCATTTATGTATCTTTTTGAAATGTCTATGCAAGTCTTTCATCCATTTTTTATTTTATTTTATTTTATTTTTTTCAGATTTTATTTATTTGACAGAGAGAGACACAGAGAGGGAACACAAGCAGGGGGAGTGGGAGAGGGAGAAGCAGGCTTCCTGCAAAGCAGGGAGCCCGATGGCGGGCTTGATCTCAGAACCCTGGGATCATGACCTGAGCCGAAGGCAGACGCTTAATGTCTGAGCCACCCAGGTGCCCCGTTCACCCATTTTTGAATTGGGTTAATTTGTTTCATTGTTGAGTTTCAGGAGTTCTTTCTGTATTCTGGATATTAATCCTTGACAGATGTGATTTCCAAATATTTTCTCCCATTTTGTGAGTTGCCTTTTTACTCTGTGGATAATAGCTTTTGGTGCACAAAATTTTTAAATTTAATGAAGTCCAATTTGTCTACTTTTTGTTGCATGTACCTTCGGTGTCATATCTGAGATATAATTATCAGATCCCATATCATGAAGCTGAGTTAATTTTTGTATATGGCATTAAGGGTCCAACTTCAGTTTTTTGCATGGGGTATCTGGGTTTCCCAGCACCATCTGTTGAAAAGACTGTCCTTCCTTTATTGGTCTTTGCACCTTTGTCAAAAATTGTTTGACCACATGTGTGAGTGAGGGTTTTATTTCTGGGCTCTCTGTCCTATTGCATTGGCCTCTGTGTCTGCCTTTATGTCAGTAACACACTGTTTGGATTACTGTGGCTTTGTAGTACGTTTTGAAATCACGAAGTGTAATTCTCCAGCTTTATTCTTTTTCAAGATTATTTTGGCTATTCAGGGTCCCTTGAAAATCTATATGAATTTTAGGATGGGTTTTTCTATTTCTGCAAAAAACACATTAGGATTTTGCTAGCAATAGCATTGAATCTGTAGATTGCTTTGGGTAGTCCTGAGATTACAATTCAATAATATTAAGTTGTCCAGTCCATGATGGGTTGTTTCCATTTATTTATGTTGTTCAGTAATGTTTTGTCATTTTCACTGTACAAGTCTTTTAGGTCTTTGGTGAGGTTAATTCCTAAGTTTTTCTGTTTTTTTTTTTTCTTTTGATGCTGTTGTGAATAGAATTATTTTTGTAATTTCCTTTTAGAGTGTTCATTTTTCATGTACAGAAATACAACTGATTTTTGTGTGTGTTGATTTTGTATCTTGATACTTTGCAAAATTCATCCTAAAATTTTTTGGAATCTTTAGAGTTTTCTAAATAAAAAATCATATCTGCAAACAGGGCTCACCTTCTCCTTTCCAATTTGGATGCCTTTTGTTTCTCTCTCTTGCCTAACTGCTATGGTTAGAACTCATAGTACTAGGTTGAATAGAAGTGGTGAAAGCCTGCATTCTTATCTTGTTCCTGATCTTAGAGGAAATGCTTCAGCCTTTCCCCGTTATGATGTTCCCTGGGGGGGCTTCATATTTGGCTTTTATTATGTGGAGGTATTCCTGTTTCTAGTTTGTTGAGTGTTTTCATCATGACAGGGTGTGGTATTTTGTCCTTTGCCTTTTCTGCATCAATTGAAATGATCATGTGGGTTTTTTTTTCCTTCTGTTAATGTGGCATATTACACTGATCAGTTTTCATATGTTGAATCACCCTTGCATTCCAAGCATAAATCTGACTGGGTTGTGGGCACCTGGGTGGCTCAGTCGGTAAGTGTCTGCCTTTGGCTCAGGTCATGTTCCCAGGGTCCTGGGATTGAGTTCCCCTTCGGGCTGCTGCTCACTGGGGAGCCTGCTTCTTCCTATACCCCTCCCCCTGCTCATGATCTCTCTCTCTCTCAATAAATAAATAAAATCTTAAAAAAACAAAAAACAAACAAAAAACAACCTCACTTGGTCATGATGTATAATGTTTTTAATATTCTCCTGAATCCTGTTTGCTAGTAGTTGGGGAGTTTTGCATCAGTGTTAATAGGACATATTGGTCTGTAATTTTCTTGTGGTGTCTTTGCCTGGTTTTGGTATCAGGGTAATGCTGGCTTCATAGAATGAATTTGTCTTTCCTCTTCAGTGTTTTGGAAAAGTTTGAGGATTGGTGGTAGTAGTTCTTTACGTATTTGGTTGAATCCACCCATGAAGCCATTATCAGGTCCAGGTCTTTCCTTTTGTCAGGAGATTTTTGATAACTGATTCAGTCCGTTCACTAGTTACAAGTCTAGTCAGATTTTGTATTTCTTTGGGAAATAGAGAAAGTCTTAGTAGGTTTTGTGTTTGTAGGAATTTGTCCATTTCAACTAGGTAATCCAATTTGTTGTGTGCCGTTGTTTATAGTACTCTCTTAGAATCCTTTTTTATTGTAGAATCAGTAGTAACGTCCCCACTTCCTTTCCTGATTTTGGTAATTTGAGTATCCTCTTGAACATTATTAGTCCATCTAGCTAAAGGTTTGTCAATTGTGTTGATGTTTTCCAAGAACCAACTCCTGCTCTTACTGATTTTTCTCTATTGGTTTATTCTGTTTTATTTACCTATGCTCTGATCTGTATTTCCTTCCTTCTGCTTTCTTTAGGTTTAACTTATTCTTTTTCTAGTTCCTTAAGTTGTAGAGTTAGGTTGTTGATTTGAGATTTGTTTTTTACAATGGAAACGTTGATAGCTATAAGTACTCCTTTGCATCCTTTGTATCATAAGTTTTGGTATATTGTGTTTTCATTTTCATTCATCTTTAAGTATTTTCTAGTTTCCTTTGTGATTTTTTTTCTTTGATTCATTGATTGTTTAAGAAGTATGTTGGTTAATTTCCACAATTTTGTGTGTTTTTCAGTTTTCCTCATGTTACTGATTCGTAACTATATCCTCTTGTCAGAGAAGATACTTTGTATGGTATCTATCTTTTTAAATCTTTTTTTTAAGATTTTATTGATTTGAGAGAGAGAGCATGAGCACTGAGGAGGGGTGGAGAGGGAGAGGGAGAAGCAGGCCTCCCGCTGAGCAGGGAGCCCGATGGGGGACTGGATCCCAGGACCCTGGATCATGACCTGAGCCGAAGGTAGACGCTTAACCGACTGAGCCACCCAGGTGCCTCTATCTTTTTAAATCTCTTGAGACTTAATTCGTGACCTAACATATGGTCTGTCTTGGGAAATGTCCTATATGCACTTGAGAAGAATGTGATTCTCTTGTTGGGTAGAGTGTTCTGTGTATGTTGTTAGATCTAGTTGGTCTACTGTGTTAAGTTTTCTATTGTCTTATTTGTCTTGTGTCTGGTGTTCTTTTTTTTTTTTTTTAAAGATTTTTATTTATTTATTGAGAGAGAGAGAGAATGGTAGAGAGAGAGCATGAGAGGGAAGAGGGTCAGAGGGAGAGGCAGACTCCCTGCTGAGCAGGGAGCCCGATGCGGGACTCGATCCCGGGACTCCAGGATCATGACCTGAGCCGAAGGCAG
>NW_027397075.1:11781956-12010656 GCF_003265705.2 Callorhinus ursinus | reverse complement strand
CTGCCTTCGGCTCAGGTCATGATCCTGGAGTCCCGGGATCGAGTCCCACATCGGGCTCCCTGCTCAGCAGGGAGTCTGCTTCTCCCTCTGACCCTCCTCCCTCTCATGCTCTCTCTCATTCTCTCTCTCTTAAATAAAATCTTTAAAAAAAAAAAGTTTGATAACAATGTTTCTCTGTGTGGGGCTCATCTTGGAGTTCACTGGGCATCTTGGATGTTTATATTCATCTTTTTCATTGGGGGATTTTTAGCCGTATTTCTTCCACTGCTCCCTCTGCCCTTTCTGCCCTTCTCCTTCTGGGACTTCTACAGCAGGTGGTGTCCCACACATCCCACTGCTCTGTTCACTTTTCTTCAGTCTTTTTTCTCTCTGTTCCTCAGACTTGGTGATTTCCATTATCCTCTCTTTGCTCACATCTGTGTTTGAACATCTCCAAGGAATTTTTCATTTCAGTTACTGCACTTTAAAGCTCCAGAATTTCTTCTTAATTTCTTTTTAGGTTTTCCGTCTCTTTATTGGTATTTCCATTTTGTTCACATATTCTTTTTTTATCTACATCTTCCTGTAGTTCTTTGAGTATCTGTAAGATCATTGTTTTAAAGTCTTTGTCTAGTGTATTTGCCATTAGGTCTTTTTCAGGAAGAGTTTCTGGGTATTTTTTTCCCTTGTGAATGGCCCATACTTTCCTGTTTGTTTGTATGCCTTATGATATTTTTCTATGCATGTGTTGGAGCACTGGATATTTGAATTGAATGTGGTAACTCTAGAAATCAGATTCTCTCACTTCCCCAGGGTTTACTTTTTGTTTGTTATTGTTTTTATTGCTTGGTTTTTTTGGAGATATAATTGACATAACATAATATTAGTTTCAGGTGTACAACATAATGGTTTGATATTTGTATGTGTTGTGAAGTGCTTACCACAGTAAATCTAGGGATCATCCATCATCTCACATAGTTACAATTTTTCTTTTGATGAGAACTTTTTTTTAAGATTTTTATTTATTAGGCAGAGAGCACGAGCGAGCGGGGGGGAGTGCTAGAGGGAGAGGGAGAAGCAGACTCCCCGCTGAGAAGGGAGCCTGATGCGGAACTCAATCCCCGGACCCTGGGATCATGACCTGAGCCGAAGGCAGACACTTAACCGACTGAGCCACCCAGGTGCCCTGACGAGAACTTTTTTTTTTTTTAAAGATTTTATTTATTTGACAGAGACAAAGCGAGAGAAGGAACAGAAGCAGGGGGAGTGGGAGAAGGAGAAGCAGGCTTCCCGCTGAGCAGGGAGCCTGATTCGGGGCTCGATCCCAGGACCCTGAGATCACGACCTGAGCTGAAGGCAGACACTTAACGACTGAGCCACCCAGGCGCCCCATCTGACGAGAACTTTTTAAGGTTGACTCTCTTAGGGGCACGTTGGTGGCTCATTTGGTTTAGCATCCAACTCTTGATCTCAGCTCAGGTCTTGATCTCAGGGTCATGAGTTCAAAACCCACGTTGGAGCCTACTTTAAAAAAAAAAAAAAAGACACCTGGGTGGCTCAGTCGGTTAAGCGTCTGCCTTCGGCTCAGGTCATGATCCCAGGGTCCTGGGATCAAGTTCCTCATAGGGCTCTTTGCGCAGCGGGGAGTCTGCTGCTCCCTCTCCCTCTGCTTCCCCCCCCACATTCGTGCTCTCTCTCTCTCTCTCTCTCTCTCTCTCGTAAGTAAAATATTTTTTTAAAAAAAAGACTTGACTTCCTCAGCAACTTTTGAACATACAATACAGTATTGTTAGGGCGCCTGAGTGGCTCAGTTAGTTAAGTGACTGCCTTCGGCTCAGGTCATGATCCTGGAGTCTTGGAATCAGGTCCCGCATCGGACTCCCTCCTCAGCGGGGAGTCTACTTCTCCCTTGGACCCTCCCCCCTCTCATGCTCTATCTCATTCTCTCTCTCAAATAAATAAATAAAATCTTAAAAAAAAACAAGACAATACAGTATTGTTAACTATGGTCCCCATTCTGTATATTGTTTTTGTGGAAGGTTGTGGGCAGTCTCTGTGCCTGGGAGCAGCCTGCAGTGTAAACTTAATGTCTTCCCAGGTCTTGTCTGAACCCTTCCTTGGGTGTCACTTTCTCATTTTTCCCCATATACGTGGTTGTTTTGAATGGTCTGTTTCTTAATGTCTGTCTCCTGAAAGTGGGAAAGTGAACAATGAAGGAGGGGAAAAGGGCACCAGTTTTTCAAATCCCCCGGAAGTCACCTCAGCCAGGGGGGCAAGGGCCTGCCACAGGTGGGAGGGGTGGGAGGTTGACAGCAGTGGCTGCCCACCTCTTTGCATCTCTGTGATGAAAAGCAGTAGTCAGCAATCAGAGCAAAGATTCCCCATACTTGGAGCACAGGATCATTTTTGCCCACCCTAGTTCCTGTAAGCTGTTTTGGGGACACATGTATGGCTGCCTGCCATGGGGCTGGGAACAGAAGGCTACAACTGTGCTAAGAGCTGAAATTGACAGCAATTTACCCTCCAGGGTAAATTGTTTAAGATTTAAGATTTATTTAGTTTAAGATTTATTTATTTATTTATTTATTAGAGAGAAAGTGTAAGTATGTGAGGGAGTGAGGGGCAGGGGAGAGGGAGAGAGAGAATCTCAAGCAGACTCCACTTTGAGTCTGAGCCAAATCAAGAGTCGGATGCTCAACCGACTGAGCCACCTAGACACTCCCAAAATAGTTGTTTTAGATTCTATTAGTGCAGTTTGTTGTCCAGGTGGGTAGACAATTCCCAGTGCTTCCTACTCCACCATCTTCCCAGAATCCAAATCATGGAGCCTTTCTTTGCGTCCCTTCTTTAGGTGGACTTGCTCTTTTCTTTACAGATTGAACATCTGAAAGTGCATAGGGGGGCGCCTGGGTGGCTCAGTTGTTAAGCATCTGCCTTTGGCTCAGGTCATGATTCCTGGGTCCTGGGATCGAGCCCTACATTGGGCTCCCTGCTTAGCGGGAAGCCTGCTTCTCCCTTTCCCACTGCCCCTGCTTGTGTTCCCTCTCTTGCTCTGTCTCTCTCTGTCAAAAAAATAAAATCTTAAAAAAAAAAAAAGAAAGCGCATAGGGAGGGGCATAAAGAAAATTCTTTTGTGTTTCCCTGGAAGAAGACTGCGCTGTGGTCACTCCACATTTGACTCTTGGAAGGGATGAAAATCAGCAATAAGGAAAGCAGTCCTGCCTTTAGGGGAAAAATCACTATGAGAAATTTTGCGGCAGAGCCATAGCTTTTTTGGGGTCACTCCTAGACTGTTTGCTTTCCAGTGGCCAGTGCAGCCATTTTAGGAATTAAGCTCACCAGGCCACTGACATTTAAGGTGTAATAGCCACTGAGTACCAGGGATGGCAGGAAAGCTCTAGAAGCAGAGAGCCTGCCTTCAGGGGGTTTCCACAGACTGCCTCTAGTGTTCTTTCTCTGTTTCAGGACTCTGTTTAAGGAGAGCAGACGAGGCCACGGGCACTTGACATCAATCCTGTGAGTGTCTCAGTATTTTCTCTTCTCAGGGCGACGGTTATTTTCACCTCCTTTGTGGATCTTCTCTAAACCTTTTCTGTGTTCATTCATTTGAACAGGGCCAAGAAGAAAGTAATGGCCTCTTCCAAAATCAAGATGAAGGTGAGTCAGCCTGCTCAGGTCATGTGCTCTTCTCCTTTCTCTCCAGCCATGCGTATGAAACCTCTTAAGCGACTAGAGCAGCTCATTGAGGTTGGCTGGACTGGGGGACAGCTCTTCAGGATGGCACCCTTGAGGCTGTCCAAGAGGCAGCCTGGCCCATCGCAGGAGCCTGAGGTTGGCAGGGCAGAGACCTGAGCCGGGCCACTTAGTACCTTCCAGCCTTAGTTCTAGGAGACAGTACCCATCTGGCCCTTTCCTGGGGTGGTAGTGGTGGTGGTGGTGGGCGGATTTCAATGAGGTCTTCCTGACAGCCCTCTGAGGCGTGAAGAGCCCCTGCAGATTTGAAGGTCGTATAGTGTGATGATATTCTTTTCATGAAAGAACACTGCTAGCCAGGTGCAGGTTTGCCTGGAGCTGTACCGGAAGGGACAGGTGGCTTTGTTGTGTTTGCCTGGTGGAGATGGGGGGAACTGAAAACCATCTTAGGCATTTCAGAAGCCTTTGAATGTAGTAAAAATTGCTGTTTTACTGAAATTTTTAACAGCTCATGTGGCTGTATAGTGTCCTTAACCGTACATAAACAGTCCATGAGAATAAGCTTTGTAAATTCTGTATTCTAAAGTATCTGTTGAGGTCCTACAGTGTCTAGGACAAATTGCATTAAGCACTTGGAATGTGAGAATGATGAGGTAGACCCTGTTCCCACTCCCGTGACAGGACTTTTCCTTTGCACCCAACTGAGGAGACAGATGCTGGAGAAGACCAAGGAGGAGAAGAAAGCTAATTTAAGGCAATTCTCATGCCATGCATCATTTTCTGATTGCAGCTGGGAGTACTCTGAGACAGTGTGTGTCCAGTAGGGAGAGCATCTCTTTGCTCAAGTCTTACACTTTTTCAGAAACAGAGAAGAAGAGTTTCTTTGTGGGTGGATGGGTACCTAGCAAGAAAGCATGCTTGGTAAGCCCAGCCCCAGCCAGCCAGACAGGAGCCAGAGGGGGTGAAGGAGTTCAGCACTTTCAAGTCCAAGCAGGCGTGGCAACCGCTCTCTTCCTGTCTTGTTTTGTGATTGTACAGGAAGACCTGGTTCTTTGGGCCTTGTGGTGTTCTCACATTTGTGTTCTCACCACAGGGCCAGTGTTGGCACCTTTGGACATTTCTAAACATCAGAATTCCTGCTTTCCTTTAGGAATCATCTACTAAGCCTGATAAAAAGGTTTCCATCCCACCAGGCCAGATTGGCGGCCCCCTGGCTTTGCCTTCAGAACACCTGGGAGGAGGCCTGAGCACTGGGGCTACAAACAGGGAGCTCTCAGCCCAGGCATCTGGCAGCCTTGCTAATCCTGCTCCTATCAACCTGGAGGACTCGTTGGATGGAGACTTGATCCGTAATTCAGCCTCCTCATTGGAGGTGGTGTCTAAGGAACTGGCTGTGCTGAGCAGCAGAGCAGGTGGGAGCTCTGAGTTCCCACTGCCGGCACCCTCAAAAGTACCTGCAGAGAAGATGGTGAGCGTCGTGTGTTCAGAAGAGAAGAGGAACTTTCTGAAGCCCAGCCCTTCTGCCCCGCCAGCCTCTAGTTCCCTGCAGTCTCCCCTCAATTTTCTGGCCGAACAGGCTTTGGCACTGGGGCAGTCCTCTCAGGAGACAAAACCAGAGAGCTCTGGCTACAAAGAGCTGTCCTGTCAGGCCACGCTCAGCAAGGGCCTGTCGGAAGTGCACCAGTCCAAAGCAAAGCACCATGGCTTGCCACGGACGCCTCATGCACCCCAGGCGGCAGCTCCTGTGCCTGGCCCCCAAGTCAAAGTCTTTCATGCAGGCACTCAACAGCAAAAGAGCTTCACCCCTCCAGCTCCTTTTGTCAATAAGCTCCAGGGCCCAAAGCCTTCCTCCCCGCAGTGCCATCGTTCCCTCCTCCAGCTTGTGAAGACAGCAACCAAAGGCCAGAGCTTCCATCCCTCCACGCCGGCCTCTTCAGGAGGCACACCAGCCTCTAGCAGCAACTCTCATAAGACCCCAGCCTCGTCCTCCACTGCCCTGAGCCATCCAGCAAAACAGCACTCAGCCAGCTCTTCAGGGCCATCTTACAAGAATAGTCCCTTTGCCAGCTCGGTCTCTAAACACGGGGTTTCTTCTGGCAGCTCTTCCTCTGGAGGAACACCAGTCCAGAGCTCTGCTTCCGGGAACCTGCTCCCCGGCGTACAGCCTCCCTCCGCAGGACCGTCTGCCAGCAGACCTGTCCCAGGCTCTGCAGTGAAAAAACCACCTGTTTCCCAGAAGCTGACCCTGGTGGCCCCTCCGGGTGGTCCAAGTGGAGACTCCAGTGGTGGGACCCAGGGAGTGGCAAAGCTACTGACCTCCTCCCTGAAGTCCAGCGCGGTTAGCAGCGTGACATCGTCTACCTCCTTGCCAGTGAGTGTCCTGGCACAGCAGCCCGCCCCTCGTGGGTCTTATGGACAGGGCCGCTTGCCTTGCCCTGCTCGGAGAGTGAGATCTGACACTGAAGGTCAGGTAGGAGCAGTGAGCCCAGAAATCGGAAGGAGGACTGGGCTTCCTGTTTTCAGGTCTTTACTTTTCTGATGGTAGGAATCTTAGGAGAGCCTGAAACTTCTCTTGAGGATGAGCAGAAGGAAGGGCCTAGTTTGCAGGGATGCTATGATTGTGGGTGGTATAGAACGAGTCACAAAACTCCTTTCCTATCTCATAGCTCCTACTTCTCCATCTCTCCAAACAAGTAAACGAAATGCTGTCACCTCTCAGATCATCAGCTTTGTGGAGATGTTCATGCCCCAGGAAGAGTGACTCTTTTGTTTGGGTTTTAAAGGACTCCGCAGGTCAGACAGAGGCAGTTTGGCAGAGTCCAGTGGTTAATGAGGCTTGCCTGTGGGTAATTACAAGAAATTTGGATGCAGGTTGGGGGCATGGGAGAGAGCAGTTGTTTTCATTTTTCCAGTATATAAAAAGATTATATGTTTACAAAGACAAAACTATAGAAAGGTATGTTCAGCAAGGTCTCACCTGCCTCTGTTCTGTCCTACCACCCCTGCAAGGTGACTATTCCTTAGTTTCACATTTTTCCTGTTTTTTCTAAAAACAAAGATCAGTACAAACAAATGTGTGTATGTTTTATGTATATAAATATGGACACACCAGTGTTTGTATGTGCCTACATCTGTGGATGTCTACAGAAGATATCCTTTCTTTTTTGTACAAAGGAGGCATAGTTAATACCCAGCTTTTTAAGTGAACACTGTCCTAGGAGCCATTCCACGCCAGTTCAGAGGCTGTCATCTTCCTTCCTCTGGGGCGCCAGAGTACGGGGCACCTTCCTGAAGGGTGGTCTGTGAGTGGGTCCCCGCCCTGCACGTCCGTTTCCAGCCTTGGTCTGTGTGTGAGCTGCGGATGGAGCTGGCGTTCTGACCGTGCTGTGTTTCCTCCCCAGAAAGGAACGAGTGGGGCTGTGCTGCTGGCCAGCTCCTCGCCCTTAAATCTGCTGTCTGCATCCTACAAGTCCGGCAGCGCGAAACTGCCCGGAGCCATGAACTCCAACTCCCTGGGGATCATCTCCCAGTTTCCCCTCCACGTGCTCTCCTTCAGCGCCGAGTCCTCTGCGAAAGCAGGGGTTTCCAAGGATGCCATCGTCACGGGTCCTGCCCCTGGGACATTCCACCACGGCCTCAACCATAGTAAGTGCTGCTCTCGTTTCTCCTCATGCTGGAGGGACAGAAGGTTCCCCAGCACCTGTGCCCCCACTGATGAGTTCTTTTGTCGTGTGCTGGGTTCCTGTGTTTGTCTGGTGTGTGACCATGGGCAGCGTTCCTGGGATCCATGCTGAGCCCCCCCTCCCCTTGGGGTTCTCACCCAGGACCGGTCCAGTAGGTTGTCTGGGCTCTCAACCACCGAAGCAGCTTTTCTGTTCCTGTCTTCAATGTGTGTGTTTTGTTCTTTTCTCCCCTCCTGTTTTCTCTCAGGTCTCCTGGCTGGCTTGCACTCCAGCCCACCCCGTGCAGCGCCTCTCCCACACGCTGCCGTGTCCACCCACATCCCGCAGAGTCTGCCAGGTAATTGCCAGGTGATCAGAGTGCCGTGCATCCCGTACGCCATTCTGCTCCCTACCCATTAGGTGCCTTGTCTGCTGCCAGGGAGTTTAGTGTCTTCAGCTCGCTGTTACAATATTGTCTTGGTTTGTCCTTCAAGGCTCTGGCTCTTCGAGTACTCAGAGAGACTGACAGAGGCTTCCACTTTGAAATTTCCCCTCGTTCCCCACTTGGAACTGCCACTGGGTCAGCCTTATCCTGTGTGATCACAGGGGAGTTTGTAATGGCCTGTGTGCGAGGCAGGTGAATTCCCTTAGCTAAAGTTGGTGCTCACATCGGTGCTAATACCCAAGGGCTAATTGGGGCACTGAAAGGCCTTTACATTGAAGCTGCTGCACCTTCCAGGTGCGGCCAGCTAAACTTTAAGTGAAAGGGAGAACCCAAACAGCAGCAAGGTCACAGGGGCAAGGTCTTAGGGACCCTTCCCTGTGATGTCAGCCTGTGTGCCAGAGAGGAGCATCTTTCATTTGAGTTCAGGGGTGAAGGCAGACATTAGGGAGCACAGCAGGACCTGGGGCAGCATTCCTCTTCTCTTCCTGCTTTTCATCTCTGTAGGTCAGTAGATTTCAGAAAGGGATGTGGTATTGCTGTGAGAAGGCCGCACAGATGCTCCAGCTGGCACCTTCCCAGTAAGTGATTGGCCTCGCCCTGTGCTGGAACATGATTCGTAAACATGCCTCATGGCACACTGGTGGGAAGCCTCATGGGATCTTGGTTTTGGCCTACTGCGCTCTTCTTACTACTCTAGACCTGCTCCAGAGAGGACCGGGGATGCTATGTCAGTCAGGGGAGAGCTATTCTTCAGGAAGCTGAGCCTGGGTAGCGCTGGTGCACAGGTGCCAGGGTGGGAGTAAGACAGGGAGCTTGCCTGGCTAGGCATGCCTGTGGCCTGACGCTTCCCAAGTCTGTGTCTATCTCCAGATTTGCAAGGGGTCTCTGGCCCCCGTGTCCCAAGGCTGATGCATTCCTAGTGAGCACCACAGGCCGTCTGGGCATAAGACTGGACTGAAAATTTTCAAGGTGGAAATTTTGCTTCTTTAGAGAAAGGAACCAAGGGGCTAAGCTTCCTGGATCAACAGTGACTCCATTTTCCTCTAGAGAAGCCATAGCTCCAGTGGACTTACTCTGCAAACTGGCGGCTGCTGTAGTAGCTAAGAGAATAACATGGGGGTCACAGAGCCACCTAGGTGGGAGTGTGTGGTTTGAAAGATGGCACATCACAGTGCCAGGAGACGCTCCACTTAGCAGAAAGAGCGTAGTTAGCCGGGCCTTTCCTCTGAAGATGTTGCAATTTCCGTGGCACACGGAATGTCACACTTTCAAACAGAAACAAAATAATTGAAGAGCCATTGGAACATGACTGTTGGCCTGTGGTATTTTCAACAACCACAAAAAGGAAAAGCACTTTCCTGTACCCTCTCTGTCTCCTTTAGCCCTTCTTCACGTTGGAGGATTACGTTGAGTGGTTGTTAAGTGAAAAGCTGCCTGCTTATTTCAGCTGTGTGACTGTGTCTGCCTTGCTTTCTTTCCCGTGCAGACTTGGAATGCTAGCACCTTTGAATTTGTCTTTGTAGGGCCGGAGGGTTTTGATGGTGAGAGTGCTCACTGCTGCTTGAGTGGAGCGCAGTGCGCCAGGGGATGGTGGTGGCAGTGGGGAACGGAAGCGGCTCTGGGTGCGCGGCATGCAGCGGGCAGCTGCCATCACAGAGCTCAGAGTGCCATGCACACTGTGAGCTGCTGCAAGTGGCAGTGCTTTCAGTCTTTGCCAAGGGTTTTTGGGCTCAGCCTTCGGGGGGCTTTTGCTATGTAGGTGATCTCCTTGAGGTTTTGTTACCGCCACCTTGAGGGAATCTGAGATCCCGAAAGACTTGTGTTATTTTTGCTTATTCTTTTCCAGATGCTTCTCAACTTCACGGAAAAGGGCCCGGTGTACCACGGAAATTGTGACCTCTTCAGAGGAAAGGCCCGACTAACTTAGGTCTGGGCGGAAGCTGAACAAGTAGGTCTCAGAAACTGGATAATCACTATGCTCTTTCTGCCCCGATTGGCTTTCTTCTGGAGAAGGTGTGAGTGCTAAGTGGAGCGTCTCTTGGCACTGTGATGTGCCTTCTGTTAGGGGACCAGCCCTGGGCTTCTCCGGAGGCACGGACTGGCCTGGTGTTCCGGGCTGTGCGGCTGTGTCATGGACAATCGTTGGAGGGGCAGCTCTGGGCTGGGGTGCGCGCTGGGTCATGTACGAAGCTCTGGTGTCGGGGCGGAGCAGTTGGCACACGTGCTTTAAATCCACCTGACCCCTGGCATTTGGTCAGAGTACCTCATGGTGCCCTAGTGGTCAGGGACTCCTTCTGGCCACAGTGGGATCCCTGGATGGTCATGGTGTCTGTCCCATCCTCACGCTGTGTGCTCAACAGGACAAAAACCTCCCAGCTAATACACAGCTGGGAGACTTACCTTGTTTTTTTGAAAAATACTCAGAACACCTAATGTGTGCCCATCATGGTGGGGGCCAGCATCTCTGCCTGAACGTGACAGTGAAGCTCTTTCAGAGAAAAGACCTTTGTAGATTCAACAGTTGTGACAGGATTTTTAAAGACACTTATTTTGGTCCAGATTTCATTATTACCATTAATGCATTGGATAGAATGGGACTGCTTTTTGCCTGTCATATTATAGTAAGACATAATTCCAGTGCCTTTATGGTGGAGCAGAATTAGACACGTCCATTCAGCCCTCTGGGTGGATCTCAGATGGAAGACTTTTTTAAAAGATATGTCTGTATTTAAGACATAACCAGTTTGAGTTTTTTACAGTTGCACATCATAATCTGTGCCGTCCTGACTTGAAGGTCATCTGGGCCCCCAAATCCCAAGTCCCAATACAGCCCGGGCCCCCATTTTGTTTATTTCAGAGTTCATACAGGTGGACTGCAGAGCCCCAAAGCCCTTCATCTCTTAGAGGGCCAAGGATATGAGGGGTTCCAAGTCACAGACATTCCAGTTTGTTTTGTTTAGAAACCATTGTCAGGCAGAGCTGCAGGAACAGACCTCTGTGAAGCGTCTGCCATGTAGAAACAGGCCTCGCCGTCCTGGAGCTCTCCACGCAGCAGGGCTGGGCGTTGACTTAAGGGTGGCGCGCCGATGAGCATGGAGAGTGCGCCAGAGACAGACTAGGACAGCTACCGCGGAGCGCACTCAGCAGGCGGCTGCTTCACAAGGATGGTTAGGGCACTTGCCTGTCCGGTGAAGTGTGTACCACAAGGCGTGTCTGAACTGACTGCTTCAGCTAAGTGATTGCAATTATGTTAAGAGTAATCCGCCTCCTCAGAATGTACACCTGTGTGACGACACAGGCAGCTCTCTTGGTTCCTGCCTTCCAGGGTACAGTGCTCAGTAACTCAGTTCATGCAGAGGTTTGCCTGGGTTCAGATGGAGCAACACCTCCGTCAGCTGTCCGGCTAGGCCTCTGCTGTTTGTTTGGCTTTTTTCTTTTTCTTTTTTAAACGTAAGAACCAACATGTATTTCACATGGGCTAGAGTGGATTCCTTATCCCTTCATTGTACCTATGTTTTGCAACTTGGGTTTCCAGTTTGTTTACAGAATATAGTCTTAGGTAGTAGCAAAAGAGCCAAAGAAGAGATTTGTATTGCTGAGCTCAGAGCCGCGCAGAGGCCGCCCGTGAACACTGAGCAGTGGGAACTCTCCAGGTTTCTCCACCCGAGAACACCCAAGGTCCCTTCCCTGCAGCGCTCCCTCCTCCCCATGTACCATTGAGTGTGCAGCTGGAGCAGAATACCCTCATTTTTAGGAATCTAGTGATGCCTCTTGCCTCAGGGAAACGTTTCTTTGATGGGGAGTTTATGAGATTTCTTTTTCTTGTTTATGCTTTATTTGTGGTAACGAAAGAGTGAGTGACTTACACAGCCACGGCCGTTGCGCCCAGCAGGCAGAGCGGGCTCCGGGGTGGGGTGGAGGGGGGCGCTGCCCTTGGTGCAGCCGCTCCTGAGGTGTGAGAGGGGCTGTGGCTTTTGTGCGGCGAGACTATGTTGGTGTTGGGGGTGGTGTGGAAATTGTTAATCTTGTATAAAGCAACTAAATAAATTGTTTCAAGGTTTCCAAAACATTGTTTCTCATTCTTTTTACCTTTTTTGCAACTAATTCTTCTTCCCCTAGGAGCTGGTAGATGTGGAATATCCATTTTGGCCATAAGCCAAGAGGGAGCAGAGGAAATAAAAAGCCTCACGTGCAAAAGAAGAAGAAACACTATGAAATTAGAATCAAGCCACCAGGTGTTTATTTTCGCATTATAAATAGAGTTCCCTAGTCCCATTTTCTTACATAATACATGAGATAACAGAGAACCTAAAATTCATTTGGTGAAGTCAGTGTATGGTTAGTATACCTCAATACCAATGAGCGGATAAGAAGACTTGTAAGGCACTAAAACTAAGGCTAATAGCAATACAGTCCTTTATGAAAATACTTTAATTTCAGAACCACAACACATTCTCTGATGGTGCGTTTTCCTGGGACAATCTGGCTGACAGTTTACCTTCACTATAGCACCGAAGGCCAGACATTGTTCTGGCTTTGCACCTTTTCTGGCCTAGAACCCGGATCTGTCTCACCAGGAGGCCTCTGACAGAAAGTCTGCTCTCAGCCAGTACTCAGGGGGGATATGAATGCAGGTCAGCAGCCCTGAGGGTCCCAGTCCTTTGATGTATGGAAAGGTATGTGAAAGGGAGGCCTTTCTGCTCGAGGGTCCCCCCAACCTGGGGTGTGAAGGCCGGTGCTCGGAGTGGGCTTGTCTTCTTCAGTCGTCATGGGTCATGTGCTTTAGTTTTTTCGGGTTGCTTCCAGGTGTCACACAAGGAGTCTACTGATGGAAGTGTGTAGGAAAAGGGACAGCAGAGTGGCATCATGGTTGTCTGATCATCAGAGAATGAAGCAGGTCCCTCACCCAGGTTGAATGACAGCGAGGGTTGGGGGATGTGCTCAGCTCTGCACAGGTCAGGAGTCTGCACAGGGCCAGGGAGGAGAAGACACGGTGGTACTGGGTAGGCTTCCAAGAAGACAGGGGGCTAGGCTGTGCCTACTTCTGTCCAGACACCAGGACGGCCAGCTCCTGAATGGACATATCCTTGTTGACATAGCGGTCATACTGAGCCGGTGTCAGCCTTCCTTTCTGCAGGGCCTCTTCAATGGAGAACTTCCTGCCAGACTTCCTGTCGTGGATCACAGAGGACTCTCCGCTAGGACCCTTCACCGAGATTTCCTCCCAGTCACATTCCTGGCTCCTGAGTTTGACAAACATGTTCCAGTCGATGAGACCGGCCCGATGGGCTTCCTCTGGGGACAGCTCCCGGCCCGTGTCGGGGTCGATGACCACAATGGAGCGCCGGAGGTGGTTCTCCCTCTGCTCCCTCTTGACGGCCACGGAGCCCAGGCGCTTCTGCAGCTCATCGATCTCAAGGTCTTTGTCTTTGGAGAGCCTCTTGAGGTCATCCAGTTCTCTCTCCAGGGACCACAGTCTAGAGTCCAGGTTCGTCGCAGAGTCTGCCGTGGTCATGTTTCTCAGGTCTCGTGTTTCTGTTGCAGCCATTTCAATTTCCGACTGGAGTCTCCGGGTCTCGAGCTGCAGGCTCTGCCGCTCCAGCTGCAGCCTGTGGTTTTCTTCCCTTAGGAAGTCCAGCTCTTTGGATGACTTGGAGTTACAGAACTCCAGCTCCGACAGCTTGGCTTCCAGCCGACTCACTTCCGCATCCAGATCCCTCTTGCTCCGGCTCTCCTCCTCCAGGCTGCTCTTGAGCTTCTGGATCTCTTGTTCGGTGTCACCTTTCTCCACCTGGATGCTTTCGGAGAAGACCACCTTCTCCTTGACCTCCATCTTCTCCAGGTTGTCGAGCTTCTTTCTCAGGGTCTCGAGTTCGCTCTCCAGGACCTGCCGCCGGTGCCTCTCTTCCTCGAGCTGGACTTTGAGCAGAGAGTGTTCCCTGGCCTGCTGGGGATCCTGCTGCAGCACCACCTTCTGCTTGAGGGTCACTTTCTCCCGGGCCTCCCCCTCCTCCTCCTCCAGGTCGGCCAGCCGCTGCTTCAGACGCTGCACCTCCAGCTCGGCCTCCCTGCGCGCCTGCCTCTCGCGTTCCAGCTCCTCCAGCTGGCGTTCAAGCTCCGCACGCCGGCGCTGCAGCCGCCGCAGCTCCCCCCGGAGGTTGTCGATCTGCCGCAGCTCCACGTCGATGCTCTCAGTGAAGGCGTTCACCTCAGCCCGCAGGCCGGGCTCCTCCTCGTACCTGACCACCTCGTGCTGGACCACCTTTTCCTTCACCTGGGACAGCTCCTCCTCCTTCTGCCTGATCTTCTCCTCCTGGGAGGCCCCCTCCCTTTCCAGATCCACTTGTTTCCTCTGTTCCTCTGAGAGCCTGGCCCGCAAAGACTGCACTTCCTCTTTGGTTTGGGGGTCTTCCTGGAACTGGAGGATCTCCTGGACCACCTCCTTGGTCTGCACCTGGGGTTTGGTGTCTTTCAGGGACTGGATCTCTTGCTTCAGCTGGTAGATTTCTAAATCACACCTTTCAATGAGTCTTGTCTTGTCCACAATCTCCTCCCTGAGCCTCTGAAGCTCCTTCTCCATCTCAGGGTCAGTCTTGTACTTGATGACTTCCTTGGTCACTTCTTTGACCTCTACCTGAGGGCCCCGCCTCCTGAGCGCCTCCAGCTCCCCCCGGTAGCTCTTCAGCTGCTCCTCGGCCGCCCGGTACTTGCGCTCCTGCTCCACGAGCTCCAGGCGGAGGTTGGCCACTTCCCTCTCTGCCTCGGGGTCCGGCCGGACGATTTCCCGCACTTTCTCCTGCACCAGCACTCTGGCATTTTCCTCCTCCAAGGCCCAAATCTTGCGGAGCAGCTCAGTCTTCTCCCTCTGGTTGGCGCGAGCCTTGGCCTCCTCATCCTCATACTGGCGTTTGAGGTCTCCCACCTCCCTCTCGGTTGCCACATCCTTTTCCACCTTGAGCACCTCCTTCACTGTGATCTTCCCCTCCGCCATGGCCCGCTCCTTCTCCAGCCTCTTGAGCTTGTCCTGGAGGAAGGTCAGTTCCTCCTCGCACTCCTCCCTGAGCTGGCCCTCCCGCTGCTGGGCCTCCTGCAGCTGCCGGTACTCTGCCTCCAGCTGGGGGTCATTCTGCAGCTTCACCACCTCCTTCTCGGTCACCACCTCCTGTGCCCGGTTCTTCTCCTCGGCCAGGGCCGTGATGCGCTGCTGCAGGAGGGCCGCCTCTGCTTCCCGGGTGCCTTTCTGCCGCCTCAGCTCCTCCAGCTCCTCCCTGAGCTTCAGGACCTCATCCGCCTGGGCTCTGTCTGGCTCGATGCGCAGGACCTCCTTGACCACATACTCCTGCCCCCCATCCCTGGTCTCCTGCTCCAGGGTGCGCAGCCGCAGCCGCAGCGTCTCCAGTTCGTCCTGCAGCAGCTGGTTCTTGTGCTGCTCCTCCACCAGGGTCTGCTGCATCTGCTGGAAGCCCTCCTCGAGCACAGGGTCTGGCACCTTCTTCAGCACTTCTTTCTTGACCACCGCTTCCTGGGGGCTCCGCTTCTGCAGAGTCTGGATTTCTTCCTGGGCGCTCCTGACCTCCTTCTCCAGCTGCTGTCTCCGCTCAGTCTCCTCGTCCAGCTCCTTCTGAACCTTCCACGTCTCCTCCACTGTGGAGCCTGCTGTGCTCCCTTGCAGGGTCTCATGGCTCGCTCCCACCTCCGGCTGCTGAGGAGGAGAAGACAGTGCGTGGTTAAAGCTGCACGCTCTGCCTGGCCTGTTCCCACCGGTCAGAGCACACCTCGGTTACCTATGAGCATGTCAGACTGGTTGTCCGGTGACCCCGAAGGCTCCCTCAGTGCCGAGGTCACTAGAGTTCTAGGGTTACTTTTGAAAATGGTAAAAACAAGTAGTTTAGGTTTTTTAAATGATAAAATATTTTACAGCCACAGAAGAGTGTGGAGTGAAACCACACTCTGGTCGTGTTCCCAGAGGCTATGGGTCATCTTTGAGACGTGTATCTGTGCACAGATGGTTGTCCCCTGTTCTGCACTCAGCTTGTTTCCACAGTGGTGCTACTTCATTTTCCACTGTGTGGACGGACGGACGTGGGCTTCTGAAAATAAGTAACCTGCTCCTGGGAACTCAGCAGATGTTTGTTGGATGGCACGCGTGTTACAGTCATGTCAACAGAGGCGCTGGCGGGGGCCAGTACTTGGCCTGGTGCTGTCCAGCCATGTTAGCAAGGGACACTGCCGCCAGCTCAGTCTGTTTCTTAGAAGCAGAATGAGCCTTATTTCTCACCTGCTGGCATAGTTTTGAGTAAAATGTCTTAGAGGGGCACCTAGGTGGCACAGTGGGATGACTCTTAATTTCCGCTTAGGTGGTGATCTCGGGGCCGTGGGATTGGGCTTCGAGCTATTCGAGGAGTCTGCTTGGGATTCTCTCCCTCGCCTCTGCCTTTCCCCTGTCTCTTTCGCTCTCTTGCTCTAAAATAAATATAATCCTAAAAAGAAAAAATGTTTTACTAAGATCTGTTACCTGTCTCAGGATACTCAGAGCAAACTCCAGATTCTGCAGCCTCTGTCTATTGATGGCGTTAACTTCCGTGAACTTGGCAGCAAGAGCAGCTTCCTACAGGAGAGAAGTTAGCAAACAGAAGTCAACAGGCTAAGCAAGAGCAAGCTGGACAGTGTTTGGAAAGTCCGGCATTTGGGGACAGAGCGTGGCTTCTGGCCTCTTGCTACCTGGAGTTGGAGTGCAGTCTCAACTGATGGAAAAACTGGATTTAGAGGGAGAAGGCTAAGTCCCCTATCTGTGCCTTAATGTTCTCGTGTGTAGAAGGAATCACATCATCCCTCCATATGTACTTAAGAGGAGCAAAGTGGGAGCCTCCCAAATCCATGGCTCTGGCCCAGATACCTCCAGAAGCCTGTCTTTCTAGGTGTATCAGCGTGGCTGCCCGAGAACAAGTCCGTTATTTTTTCTTACTGAACCTGTTTGCACCCAGGAGGGCTTCTCAGCCCAGCTTCCCTACTGGGTGTACATCTCGGAGGCCTGCATGCCCTGCTCCCTAGAGGCCCCGGCAGCTCCAAGGAGGCCTAGCCTGCAGAGCTCACCTCTTCCCTCACTTTGGCAGCAGGAGACTGGAGCCTGGCTCTCTTGCTCATGTGGCTGTTCCTTCCATTCTCCAGATCAAGAAGGGACCTGAGCTTCTCGGCTTCTAACTCATAGTCCTGAGTGAGAGAGAGACGTCAGAGAGGGCAGACAAAGGCATGAAGTCCGAAATGTTGTGCCCCTTGCAGCTGACTGCAGATGTCTGCACAGCTGCATCAACCTCCAGGAGGTTTTGAGAACCATCGGCCCAGCAGCACCACAGAGCTGGGTCTCTAAACGACCTAGGACACAACGGAAAGTGCCAGCACTCGCCCAAGCGCCCCCCAGGGCTCCCCCCAGCCCCACGTGTGGCACTCTGCTGCTTCATTTACCGCAGCGCCGGAAGCAGTTCCTCACCTTGCTGCCTCCCGATCCCCCCCTTGTGTGAGTGTGACAAGTGGATGAAGGATAACTCGCCTGGCTGTTTCTCTGCTATCCGCCATTTAGGTGCTTTCTTGTTTTTCTGTTTTGCTTTTATAAATAGTGCTGTTGGAGCGATTTTGTTTATCCTCCATTGTTCTTTGGTCATTTTCCCCTTGAGGATAAATTCTCCCCGTGTACTGCTCTGAGCAGTAGAAATCGCTTTTCTGGCATTCAGTGTCTGGTACCCTTGGTTTTCCCCAGGGTTGTGCCAGTTTACAGGATGCCTGCCATGCCCGGCCCAGGGCTTCCCTAAGCAGTGCACCTGGTGGGAAGAGGCTCACCTTGACAGCTTGCTGGTACTGCTGGGAGTGGGTGCAGACTTCGTGAACTTCCTGTTCCCTTCTTGCTATCTCATCTAGCAGGTTCTATAAAACAACAGAGACTTTAAAAATCAAATTAAAAAAAAAAAACAACTTGATAGAGTAGCTGGATTCCTTAGAATCTGAAATTCTTCTTCTGTAGCACAAGGAGTAAAGAAAGGCTTCCTTGTGTACAGCTGTTCGTCACAGAAGGCAGTTCTCTGGCCCTGTGAAGAAGGGCCGGGAGGATAATAGTCTTTGCCCGGAAACCAGTGTTTATTGAGTGCTTCGAAACGTCAGGCACTATTCTCCCATCTTACTTAGATTATCTCATTTAATCTCCCAGCCACCCTGTGAGGGAAGCACCATCATGGTCTCTGGTTTAGGAGGACACCGAGGCACAGGGAGGTGCAGTGACTTGCCCAGGGGCACACAGCTATTAGGGGTAGAACGTCGCTTTGAGTCTAGGCTGTTGGGGTCCCATGTCCCTTGTCCCACACTCCAAGACTCTGCTGCCTTCCAAGGAACCAGGACTCTGAACCCTGGACGTGGGACCTTTCACCACAAGTGCTCCCCCTGTGTTGCGGCGACCATTCATTTGCTCATTCAGCCAGCCTGCTCGGATGGTCCACGCCAGGCCAGGCCCCGTACTGGACACCAAGGGGAGAGCGAGACCGCTCTCGTTCTCAGACTTAGGTGCCAGGGCCAGGTAGGGCCGAGGTCCCTTGAGGACACAGCTCTGCCAGGCCTTTGCCCTCCTCCCACCGGGGCAGGTGGCAGGCACTGCCTGGCTCCCCCCCGCCCCCCCCCCCCCCCCCCCCCTCCCCCCCCCCCCCCGGGGGAGGGGGGCGGCACCTCCCGGCCCCCCCCCCCCCCCCCCCCCCCCCGCCCGTGCCACCGTAGGCCAGTGAACATGGAGGCAGCCACCCTACCTTCTGATTCTTGAGCTTGGTCTCCATCTGGCTGAGGCTGTCTGTCTCCTGGGGCTCGTAGCTGGGGATATGGGACAAGAACTGGAGCACGTGGTCGTAGCCGCTGCAGTAGTTGTCATATGCGGCCCTGGCACTCTGCAGGCTCTGGGCCCTACGGGGACAAAGCCCGTTGTCAGGCCTCTGCCACAGTCAGCGGATGCCTCCTGTACCTTTTCACAGAAGTCCTCTCCAAGCAGGAGGGATCATAGATAATCTAACAAGATAACCTAAGTAGTCCCTAAAAAGAGGGTGGTTAATGAAATTACGTAATGTTAAGTTGGAACACACTGCGGCCTCTGTCAAGCACAGGTAGGTCCCTGTGTACTGACCAGCAGAGACGCCCACGGGGCATTACAGGCCCTCAGTAACCCACAAGTCCAAGGAGAAATCACAGGAGACGCTAGGAAACCTGAACTCACTAAAAATAAAACTAACATTTGGAGGACATAGCAAAAGCAGTGCTTATAGGGAAATTTGCAGTTCTCGGTGCTTTTATTGGAAAAGGAGGAAGTGCTCAACAGTGAAAGAAAAAAAGAAAAATTAAAGCTAAGAGCAGCAGCAGGAAATGGTAGAGAGCAGATGCCCATGACAGGAGACAGAAGAAGGGAGAAGAGGCCTGAAACCAAAGCCAGTTCCTTGAAATGGTTGGTGAATTGACGAGCCACACAACGGTCAGGAAGGAAAAAGAATATATAAATGAAATGAGAAAAGGCAGAACATCAGGAACGAGGGAGGGGACATCCCCTCGGGTTCTGGAACCAGTGAATAAGAGGATATTAGGACCACTTTTATGTCCGTCAGTTCACCCACTTGAGGAGATGGACAGATTCCTTGAAAGACAAGCTCCAGGACCTGCTCCAGGAATCAGATGACGCAGAGCAGCCTGATACCTAGTGAAGACGTTGAATTTGTTGTTAAAATCTCACACCCCAGGGCCCTGGGTGGCTCAGTTGGTTAGGTGACTGCCTTCAGCTCAGGTCATGATCCTGGAGTCCCGAGATCGAGTCCCACATCGGGCTCCCTGCTCAGCGGGGAGTCTGCTTCCCACTCTGACCCTCCCCCCTCTCATGCTCTCTATCTCTCAAATAAATAAAATCTTAAAAAAAAAAAAATCTCACACCCCAAAAACAAAACGACTTGCAGGTCTGCATGGCTTCTCCATTGGTGAATTCTACGCAATATTTAAGGAAGCAGGAGGTGTTCTGTACGGGGTCTTTTGCAGAAAAGAGAAGAGGAGGTTCCATTTACTGGCGCCCGACCCCGACAATGTGGATGACAGGAAAAAGCAAGCTACGGTGTAGGCAGTGAGTTGTCAACCATGTTACGTGCCCGCCCCAGCTCCTCGACAGTTTTAGAAGGGGACACAAACTGGTAGCCATGCTTCCCTTGGGGGATGGGCTGGTCACTGTAATCACCTTGGGTTTTTTAGTTTGTAGATGTATTACTGCTTTTCTCAAAAAGAGAAACTTTAGAAAACAGCCTTCGGCAGCCTCAGCGCAGACCAGCTAAGTGGAGGCTGCTGCCCGCCTGCGGCTCCTCACCTGAGCTCAAGCTGCTGGTGGAGGTTGTCAGAACGCTGGCCCAGCTTGTGCACCTCAGCCTCCTGGCGCTCCAGGTCCGGGCAATGCTCCTGGAAGCGGCTGGCCAGGGCGCTGGAGCACTGCTTGGCCGCTTGCAGGTTCCGTTCCACCTCACCGAGGAGGGGCTTCTGGGCCTGCAGCTCAGAGGCCAGGGCCTGCCGGGGCAGAGAGGCAGACGGCAGGCGCTGTGGCTGGGGCTCCCAGGGGCTAAGGCAGCACTGCCCCAACTGCTGGGGGCCTCCTGCCTCGGCAGGTGAGTAAGCCTGGGCATGGGAAGGGATCAGGGCTTTGCCTCCGTGTTTCTTCTTAAACCTGGTGGTCGTTTCTGCAACGTTCTGTCTCGTCACAATGACCACAACCCGGAAAACCTGACCTCTGAAAACCCTGCAGTGGGCAGCATGTGCCCTGTGACCCCGCGCCCAGGACCAGAATGACTGGCTGCCCTCCAGCCACAGGGCCTCAGCTCTGAGGTGAGGATCCCCACAGGAGAACTGGTGTGTGACGAAGGGGCCTCCCCAGGGCTTGAATGCCCACAGCCGACAGGCAGGCAGACACGCCAAGCGGCCCAGGGGCAACAGTGCGGAGAAAGCAGATGCTGGGGCTGCAGGCAGCTGCCAACTCTCCTGCTGCCGACCTGCTTGGGAGAGCGCGCTGGCCCAGGTGGCCAGATCTGCTCGTCGAGAGATCCTGGGAATCTGGCTGGTTGACGTGGATACTTCATTTTAAAATCAGGCCCCTGATTTCCACAAGCCCCCCGAGCAGCTGGGATTCGTGCCCTGGGTCTCCATTTGCAATCTCTGACTTGGCACGCAGCCTTTCAGAACCTAGAGACTCGCTGGCCTGGTACTCGGGGCCTCAGTCCCCGCCTGTTCAGAGGCAGTGGGTGGGGAGCACCTGGGGAAAAAGGCTCATGAGGTCCTGGGTCCCCAGACTTACCACTAGCTCCTGCCTCTTGCTGTCCAGGGCGCGGCCACTCTCAGGCACTGTGTCGTCCTGGGTCAGCTGCTTCTCATAGGTGGCCAGAGCCTCCCAGCCCTGCTGCAGGCTCTTCTCCAGACGGTTGGCAACGTCCACTCTGAGGACATGGGGCAGGAGTGACGGGTGCCCGCCTGGCCCCATGATCCCGCCCAACCTCCCCACCGCCCACCTGACACCCACTTCTCCTGGGCCAAGTCCAGCAGCTGCACCAGGTGCTCATATTTGCGGTTGGTGTCCTCCACCCGGGTCTTCAGCAAAGTTGTGGTGCTGTTGCCTGGGAGGGCCTGCATGAATTCCTCGCACTCAGCTGTGCTGCGCGCCTTCTCGGGCTCGATCCGCAGCAGCTCATTGGTGATGTTCTGTGGGAACCAAAACCCCTGGAGCTGGCCACAATCCAGCAGCCTCCTCCCCCTCCAGGGCCTTCAAGGCACAGAGGAAGCTGCTGTCCTCCCTGGGGAGCCAGCCCATAAGGAGCGTCCCCCGACTTCTGGTAGGGTGGGGTGTGACTCACAAGAGTGATGGAAATTAACAGGTAATTATCAAGCATCTACTTTTCCGCCCACATCAAGTGGATGATTTCAACCAGCTTGGGGGCCACTCCACCAGGTGGGTACTTTTCCTCTCCCCATTCACAGGTGACCCTGTAACTCCAAGCAGCTTAGGAAGGGATGTGATGGGGCCTGGCCACGACCCACCCCTGTACCCGTCCTCCTCTGGCCTTGTTTCTGAGCACACTGAGGCCTGGGCTCGAATAGTGGGTCTGCGGTCAAGCAGCCAGCAAGCAGCTCTAACTCCGAAGCTGCGGCCGCCATGCACTGTAGCCTCCCACTTGGCCACAAGCCCGCAGGCAGCAAGCCATGTGGAGGCAGCGTGAGCCTCGCTTGCCCTTCCTCCTGGGGCCGTGTCGGGGGCGCCAGGGCTCAGGCACCTCCTTGGTCATCAGCCTAAAACAGCCTCCCTCACTGCCACCACTCAGGACTTCTGGTTACATGGGGCAGGTGGTCCCTGTCAAGCACCAAGGCCCCCATGAGGAGGAGACCAGCCTAGCAGTACCTTAAGGTCCTTGGCCCGTTCAGCGCTGTCCTGCACAGCCCGGCCCTGCTCCAGTGGCGGCCGTAGGATCCCTGTGATAGCCTTCTCCTGCCGGTCCAGATCTCTGGCCACTTTATCCAAGCCAGCCAGCAGATGCCGCCCCTGAAGGTCGGAGGCATCTGCCAGAAGGAAATCACAGAGTCGGCTGGCAGTGAGGAACCGGATGGGGGGCCGTGAGGCACAGGGAGAGGGGCCTAGGAGGCCAGCTGGAACTTTTGGGGCTGGCCCAGCCTCCCCCACCCCAGCCCTCCCTGCCTCCTGCCATCCCATCTGCAGCACAGACCCAAGGTCCAGCCCCTCTTCCCTGTCCACCGGAGTCCTGCACAGTGGCCCCGGCACCCACCTCCAGGATTCTCTGCCTTCAGCACCTCATGCCGCTGCTGGAGTTTGCTCCTGCTCCTGGCTGCCTTCTGCCGCACGCCCCGGTACTGGCTGCCCAAGCTGTGGGTGCACAAATGCGCTGGGGGCCTGGGGCAGCCCACCGCCCCCTCCCCCTCCACACACGGGGCTCCAGACTGTGGCTGGGCAAAGGGCCCAGGGAGTCACAAGGCTCATCAAAATGCTCTGAAAAGTTAAAACCCGGCACACGTGGAAAGTTTGCTGTAATGCTACTTTCTTTACTTCTGGGTTCAGGTAGATCCTTCCTTCCTTCTCCTCTTCTTCATATCAAATTTTACTACCTAAAATTATCTCGTTTGTTCCTTTGTCTTCCCTAGCAAGATGTTACTCCTGAGGTAGCAGTACACAGTAGGTGCTCAATGAATACTTGCTGAATGAATACACGAAGGCATTCCTCAACTCATTGAACAAAGGCGATGTTGGGTACTTACTTTGCACCGGGTACTGAACAAGGCTCTGGAGACAGTAAATCTCAAGGAGCCCCTTCCCACCATGAGACTGACACACACAGTGTTCCAATAAAGGGCAGTTGCGTGCAGTGGGAGAAGGTGCTTGAGCCAGCGTGGAGGGTGAGTGAACAGTTGGGGGAGGCTTTCACAGAAGACGTGGCCACGGGACTATCTTAATTCAAGAGGCCTGAGCCAGCCGGGCCTTGAGTAGGTGTCCAGAGGGAACAGCATATGCAAAGGCACAGAAGTAGGTGTCCAAGTAGAGGGACCAGCATATGCAAAGGCCCAGAGGTAGGTGTCCAAGTAGAGGGAACAGCATATGCAAAGACCCAGAGGTAGGTGTCCAAGTAGAGGGAACAGCATATGCAAAGACCCAGAGGCACTTGCAGAGAAACAGCTCACTGACTGTGCCCACAGCCGGACAGTGACATTTGGCAAGTCAACCTGGCCAACGGGGTCTGCTCCTGTCCCACTTGAGCCCCCAAGGGGGTGCAGGTGTGGGGTCAGTTGCCTTCTGAGGCTGGGTCAGGATGCCCAGGGCTGTGAATGGGGCCTCAGGGGCCCAGCGGATGGGGCCAGTCCTTGCTGGCTCTATCCTTTGCCCCGTACCTGTCCGTCAGAGCCAGGGCCTCGGGGTCAGTTGGGGGAATCACGAAGCAGATGGCGGGGGCAGTCAGCTTGTTCCCTGCGCTGTCCGTGAGGTCCCAGCTCTCCCCATTGTTGCTCTGCAGGGTGTAGCTGTAGCCCCGTGAGATCAGGCCCTGGCAGGGGCAGGCCGGTCAGAGGACATGGAGAGACCTGCCCTGGCCAGTGACCAGAAGCCCAGTTGCCATTTCGCCCCACCCCTCAAACCTTAGCCCATCTCTCTGACCCTCCTCAAGACATTACACTATAGAGAGCAGGGAGGGTCCAGCTGCAAAGGGACATGTTGGGTCGGTCTGATGTCTCAACACTCACCTGGATTTCCCTTTGGGGAACTGCCCCCCCCGCCCCGCCCCGCGCCCAGTCCCTGAGAGCTCAGGGTGGGCATGTGACTCAGGCCTGACCAGTAAGAATGGCATCTGGAGCCAAAGTGACTGGTTTAGGCAGGACACAGGACTCAGCTGGTAGAACAGAAGGTCAGGGCGGCTGGTGGGACACGGGGGTGGGGGGGGCACAGGGGTTGGCAGAGAGTGACCCCAACTGCAGAGATGGACAGAGGTTCCCTGAAAACATTATGTGGGTCCCTGCATCCAGCATTGTCACTCCTAAGACTCTTCAGTGACCTCAAAGGGGCAGATCTGGGCCCAGCCTGCCTGGGGCACCCGGGGCACCTGGGTGGCAGCTCACCTGGTCACCCTCAAAGTCACAGAGTGCCTCCACGGGGATGGGCTTGAGCGGTGTCTCCCGGCGGTACTTGAGGGGCACAACCTGCTGCCCTCGCTTCTGCAGGCCCCGCACCACATGCTCGTACTTGTCCAGAGCCTTCTCCTGGTCCTGAATGTAGCAGGGGGAGGGCCCAGGTGAGACCACCCCCTTCCCCAGGTGGGAGCTGCAGGGAGGGGTGTGGAGAGGCCCTTGCTGGGCCCATCACTCACGTCCAGCTCCCGCAGCAGCAACTCAATCTGGTACTGGTCCTTGAAGTCAGGGCTATATTTCTGGTTCAGGTCCGAGTCCACCTTGTGTAACAGCTCCTGAGCATCCCTCATGTCTTTGTGGAACTAGGGGAGACCAGATGGCCCTATTACAGACAGGAAACCACTAGGATACCTAGGGGTGATCCTGGCTGTGTCTACAGGCTTACCCCCCCAACCCTCCCCGTCTGGCTTCTGGGGGCCTCTTGGGCCGGGTGCATTCCCACCAGTCCACGTGACGCCACTTTTAGGACATACATATTAAGTGTTCATACATAGGTACTGTTAAAGCTTTAAGTTCTTTTCTATTCCATTCCTCTCTTTGCGCTAGGGGTACCCTGACTTCACTCTACACTTTTCAAAGTCTTGATACACGGAACACAAGCCTCCCCACTTTGTTCTAGAAAGTTCTCTTGCCCATTCTTTAGTCCATCAACTCTGAAATCACTCAGCTGTCCCCTGGGCTGTAATAGTGAATGAGACGCTGAGGTCCCTGTGAAGCTCATAGCCCAGCGGGCTCCAGGCACTGAACCAGAAGTTACACCAGTGTCACCTGAGTTCAAGAGTCCCCAGTCCTAAAAATCAGGTCACCAGCCCTTGTGAAAAATACACATTCCTGTGGAAACCAGCTAATATCCACCAACGAAGAATGGATAAACACAATGTGGTCTGTCTGTACAAATGGACTAGGATTTGGCCATAAAAGGGAATGAAGTTCTGATTCATGCCATGACATTGATGAACCTTGGAAACATCAGGGTCAAGCGAAAGGAAGCCAGACACCAAAGGCCACGTAACCTGTGAGTCCATTTTCATAAATGTAGAGAAGGAAAATTCATAGAGACAGGTTAAAATTTACCAGGGGCTGGGGGAGGGAGGCAGAGAGAAGGGAGTGATTGTTTCATGGGTGCAGAGTTCTTGTTTGGGGTGATAGAAAAGTTCTGTAAACCTTCCCAAGGTGAAGGCTGCACAACACTGAATGAATGACACTGCATCATGTGCTTAAAAATGGCTAAAACAGCAGATTTCCTATTCTATATGTTTTACCAAAATGAAAACCCCACCTCCTTCCTGGGGTCCACAGTGACCCTTGAAATCAGATTCTCCAGCCCTGGCCTCCAGAGAAGACAGACAAGGGCCTGGCAAGCTCGGGGGCACACCCACGTATGCCATCAAAAGCATGGGCACTGGGTGGCTTGGGAAGGCAGCCCTGCTCCTGGAGGAAGCCCTGTGTGCTTCCATCAGTGATGCTCTGGGGCTGATGGGTACCTGGTGGTAGTCTTCCATGTACTTCAGGTGACTCTCCTCACAGATGAGCAGGTTCAGGTACTCCTTCCAATCTGCATGCACCGCCTCCATGTGTGCCTGCCAAGAGAAGGGGGTGGGGAGCAGGTCACTGCTTGGCAGGTGCCTGGGATGCCCAGGGAGGAATGGCAGGATTCTGGACCAGAGAATGGTGGGGGAGGGGGCACCTGGCATCCCCCTGAATGTGGCTCTGACAGAGGCAGCCAGCTTCTTTCCAGGCATGGGAGGAGAAAAGGGACATGTTGAGGAGCCAAGCAGGATTGCCATGTACAGGTACTTGGGTTGTGCACTGCACAAGGGACAAACGGGCTGCATCTCCTCAAAGTGATGCTTTTAAAAATTCACACAAAGGCACTGTAGAGGGTTGAATGGTATTCCTCCCTCCCCCAAATTCATGTCCACCCAGAACTCAGAATGTGACTTTATTTGGAAATAGGGTCTTTGCAGATATAATTGATTAAGGATCTCAAGACGAAATCATCCTAGATTGAGGGTGGGCCCTAAGGTCCAATGACTGATGTCCTTATAAGAAAAGGAGATGACATACAGAGAGACACACAGGGGAGGTTATGTGAAGACAGAGGCAGAGTTATGAGCGACGCAGCCCCAGGCCAAGGAACGCCACGGACTGCTGGCGACCACTAGAAGCAAGGAGAGGCAAGGAAGGAACTAGAACCTTCAGAGGGAACAAGCCTGCCAACATCTTGATTTCAAACTTCTGGCCTTCAGACTGAGAGAGAGAAAGTTTCTGCTGTTTAAAGCCACCAAGTTTGTGGTCATTGGTTATGGCAGCCCTAGGAAACCATTACAGGTACTGTATGGGGCCGAGGGCCGGACGTGGCAAAGGATGAGATAACGAGAAGAGATAGGGTCAGACAGAGGAAGGAAAGACAGCAAAATGGAGAGACAGACACAGGATGCAGGACCCCCATCTTGGGGGCTGCCTGAGTCCCGGCGGCCCACAGTAGAGGCCGCCCTGAGGCCACCCTGGAGGAGGCACGCCCTCCCCAGGCACACGCACCTCAATGGAGTTCCTCCCGGGGTGCTCAGCGGCTAGCAGCTGGTCACCCTCGCTGTGCAGCTTGTTAATTCTCTCCTCTTTGGCCTCCAGGTTCCGGTTGATGAAATTCTGCAGAGGGGGCAGTGGAAGGGGCTCAGCACCCAGTGGGCAGCCCTGTGCTCCCTGCCAGCCCTGCCCCCGATGCCCCAGGGCCCCGGGGCCCACCTCGTACTGGCGCCGGCGGCTCGGGTAGTCGAGGTTGCGGTCACTCCAGTCGTACTGCATGCGGCCCTTGGCCTGCTGGTCCAGCCAGTACAGCTCGTTGGTGCAGCGCTGCATGTAATCCTGCAGCGTGCTCAGGTGCTGCTGCCGAGCCTGGGATGCTGCCTGCAGGGGGGCGGGGGGGGAGGGCAAGGACAGGGCTGAAGCCTCCTTCCACCCTTCCACCCCTCCCCTTGGGCCGGCTCTGGCCGGTGTGCGGACAAGCCCAGCTCCACACTTCCTGGCTGGACCCCCTTGAACCAATCACCTGACCCTCCGAAGTGCATTCATTCATTCAGCAACCGTCTATGGCGCAGGTACTAAGTGCTGGGCTCTGCTCCAGGCTCTGGGCACACACCAGTGAGCCAGACAGACAGAACGGACTTTCTTGTGGAGCCTCGAGTTTGCTCACGCACAAAACGGGGATGACAGCAGCACTGGTCTCACAGGGTACAAAGACTGTCAAACAGGGGCGCCTGGATGGCTCAGTTGGTTAAGCGTCTGCCTTCAGCTCAGGTCGTGATCCCAGGGTCCTGGGATCGAGTCCCGCATCAGGCTCCCTGCTCCGCGGGGAGCCTGCTTCTCCCTCTGCCTGCCATTCCTCCTGCTTGTGCTCTCTTTCTTTCTCTCTGTGTCAATTAAATAAATCTTGGGCGCCTGGGTGGCTCAGTTGGTTAAGCGACTGCCCTCGGCTCAGGTCGTGATCCTGGAGTCCAGGGATCGAGTCCCGCATCGGGCTCCCTGCTCAGCAGGGAGTCTGCTTCTCCCTCTGACCCTCTTCCCTCTCGTGCTCTCTATCACTCATTCTCTCTCTCTCAAATAAATAAAATCTTTTTAAAAAATAAAATAAATAAATAAATCTTAAAAAAAAAGCCTGTCAAGCAGTTGGTGCTCAATAAATGTGAGCAGCTAGAGCTTCCATTTTTGCCTTTATCACGATCCCCGTACAGAGGCTAGGAGCACAGTAGCAAAGTGCTACCACAGAGGGAGCAGGGACGCTCGCCTTTGCTCTGCAAACACGAACAGGAGCGTGCCAGGACCATGCTGGGCACTTCTTCCGCATCAGCAATCCTAGGAGACAAGGCCTCGAAGGAACTCCACTGTACAGGTCAGGAAACTGAGGGTCTGAGAGCTTGTGGAGCTCGCTCAGGGTGTCCCTGCCAACGAGGGATGGAGACAGCTGGCTCCAGAGCCTGTGCCTCTCTCACCTGAGAGGTCTGAACTGGCCACAGCAAGGAAGCATTTAGGCATTCACAGCGCTTTTAAAAAGAACGTATTTCTTAAAAGTTTTGAAAAGGGAAATAGAAAACCTTTGCTTATAAAGCGCATGGCATTGTATCTGGCACACAGAAGGTGCTTAGTAAAGAAAAAGATGCCGACTGCAGGACGGGCTGTATCCAGGGGACCTGTTAGGGTTTTCCACAAGCACAGAGCAAACTGGGACACCTCTCAGGTGGGGGCTCAGGGTATGATCTTCCCACTCAACCCCTTTCATTCTGTTTGAAACGTTCACTGCACACGCTTCCTGTGCCCACACTCCTGGCTTCCCACCCCCACCCGGCCCATTCCCGGGGTGGGGGCCTTCTCACCAGCAGTTTCTGGTACTTGGCCTGGAGTTCGCTGTCTGGCTCCTGCGGACAGAGCCGGGGACACAGGTCAGGGCGGGACTGCAGGTGTGAGCCCCTCCTCCCCCGGGGCCAGGCCCGCTCCACCACCATGCGCACCTTGCCCCCATCCTTGGCCAGGTGGGGCCCGATGGCCTTGACCTCATTATGGAAGATATTGTGTTGCTCAACCTGGTGGTCCACCAGCGGCAGGTCCGTCCCAAAGCTCTGGCCGCTCAGTTTGTCCTGGGAGGGCAGGCGGAGAGATGACCCACAGAGGGTGGGCTAGGGCCCAGGACTCACAGCCCACCCACACACAAGAACCAAGGAGGGGGCCAAGGGGCCCCAGAAGAGAGAGGGGGAGTGACAGTCACCTTTACCACCCTCGCACCTACACATGTCAGCTCACTCAATTTCACTGTAACCTCAGAGGACTCCATGGCTGTCATATCCATTTTACAGACGGGGGAACAGAGGCCTGGTCAGGGGAGTGGTTGCCCAGGTCACACCACTAAAGGAGGACTGCTGGCTCCAGCAGCTGCCCTTCCCCATGGTGGGGACAGGCTGGTGAGGGCAGAGGAAGAGCATCCGGCCACTCCTCCGAGCCTGCCCGGGACCCCAACAACCAGGGTTGGAGAGCAATCCCAGGAGGGTCCCAGTCTCCACCACGTCCTGGGTGACACTAGGCTAGGTGCTACACCTCTCTGAGCCTTGCTGTCCTCACTGATGCAGCCATCGGGAAACATCAGGAACATGACCCGCTGTAAGGCAGGACCGTGGTACCCATGAAATGGCGGGGTCCTCCCTGCACACAGCTGAAGCCAGGGCCGTACCAGCTTTTCATCCACCAGTGCTGCCCAGTTGACCTGCGGGTCTACCTCCTTCACCACCAAGTTGTAGATCTGCTTGTGTTTCCCACGGAGGCTGGTCACACGCTCCTTCAGCTGACGGATGCTGAGTGGGGAGAGTGGCCATCCTGGTTAGTGGGGCCAGTTGGCAGGCCCACTGCCCATGCCCGTTCCCCCAGGAGGGGCCTCCCACCCCAGACACCGGGCTGGGGCTTTCTGCTCAGAGGCCTGGAAGGACAGGGAGACCGGGGCTTTGGGTTCCAGACAATCACTACCATCCTCCCTCACCCTTCCTTCCCCTATCAATGTTTTCCCAGGGCCTACTGTGTGCCCAGAACCATAGAAGGTTCTGGAAGAAACAGGCAGTTCCACTGCTCTCTGGAGCCTGCCATCGAGCAGGAACCACAGCGGTGGTGTGGGCCATGACAGGAACAGTGCAAGGACTCATGGGGCACCCTGAGACCCTTGCCCCTGCCGGGGTGGGGGGTGCAGAACCAGGCAGGAGGCATTTTGGGTACCAGTTTATCCACATCTGAGTGGAGGGGAGAGCCATGAGCACAGGAAGCTGGCTGGGCATCAGGGAGTGGGAGGCCATGCTCAAAAGCTTGGAGATTAGACAGCACGATGGTCAGGGACCTGTGGTCACACTATGCCTAGAACAGGGGACATTAGTGCTGTGCCTCAGTTTCCCTGACTACAAAATGGGTCATCATGAGGATAACATAAAGCATTTGGCATGTGTCTAGCATCCAGTTAGCTTTCAATAAACCCTGAGTTGGGTTCCAGAATGTGGAGCAGTCCACAGCCCTCCTGCCCTGTCCCAGGAACCTGGAGCGGAGGGGACCTACTCCTCGGCAATCATGTCTCCTTGGGGATGCTTCATGTGCTTGGCAATGGCTGTGTCTGCCTCTAGCACATACAGCAACTTCTCTGAGTCTGACACCTTCTGCAGGGTCACGTCCCGGTACTCGGGCTGTCGGCCCTCCTGCAGCCGGGCCAGGTCCTGTGAGAGTCAAGACAGAAAGGGGGATCGAGGCTGGGGACTCCATGGGCACTGTGGGGGTGGGAGGGGTGGGAGGAGAGGGCCAACAAGGGGCTCCCAGTCCCACCTAGCCTCTCCTCCGCCTCTCAACAAACAGCCCAGGTACCTATGTATGGGGGCTCTGGGACACACCTTCGAATGAAGAGGCATGGCCCTGCGCAGCCCAGTCAGATAAACAGATAAACCTCACAAAGGTGATCACAAGTTCATACAAGTCGGTGTTTACCAGGGAAACACACCAGAGGTGGAACAACAGGAACCTGCTGTAGATCTGGTGGTCAATGAGCCCCTCTAGAGGCGGTGACACCAGCTAAGAACTAAGGATGAAAGAAAAGAGTGTTCTAGGCAGAGGGAACAGCCTGTGCAAAGGCCCTGAGGCAGGAAGGCTGGCTGGGGGAGGAAGTGCAAGAGGTACAAGGCAACGGGGCCCCATCTGTCCTTAAAGGCAAATGCCTCAGGGCTCTACACGGCAACGGCACGGCCTTGAGGGCAGTCAGCACTTGTGACCCACAAGGGTGGCGGGGGGGGGGGAGTGGACGGTGGCCCATCTGGGGTGGCACCTGCAGAAATGGTGAGAGTCAACAGACCGGGTGGATATTTGGGAGGCACCGTCAGTGTCGCTGATGAGCCCAGGGTCTCTGCTTGTTTAGGGAAGAACAATGAACTGGCAGCCAGGACAGCAGGTGTCTACACACAGTCTGTTCACTCACTCGGACAACATTCCTGAGGCCCAGCCACACACCGTGCGGGGCCCTGGAGACCCCAGGGCAGTGGGGGAGGCGAGGACAGACCGGGGACTGGGCTGAAGACAGACCGTGGAGGTAACACGGGGGGCCAGGAGGAGCCAGTGCCCACCCCCACTGGGTCTCAGTATCCCATCGCTGCCATGGGAAAGAGGAAGAGGCACCCAAGTGACCCCAAGTGCAGGGTTCCACCATGTCCTAATCCAGAGAGACAGGAAGCAGATGCGTGGTTGCCAGCGGGTCGGGTGGAAATAGGAACAGTACATGAGCACAAGGGTTCTTACTAGGCAATGAAAATGTTCAGAAACCCATTTATGGAAACAGCTGTGCCACTCGGTGAAGTTACTAAAACTCACTCCATTGTCCACTTGAAGTGGGAGCTTCTTGTGATATGTACAATACACCTCAATACACTTGTTACAAGAGCAAAAAGAAGGGAAAGAGGTGATGTGCTTCCTCGTCCAGAGGAACGAGCAGACTTCCCCTCGGAAGAAGAAAAGGCGTTCAGCCCACCTGTCCCTGGCCAACTCCAGGGAGGCTGAGGGGCAACTGGGGCCCGGCGTGCTGAGGGACTTGGAGGTGAGGCCCAGGGGGGCCTGTACCAACTCTCCACCCGTGTGGATCTGGCCAGTGGGGGGGGGAAAATACGACAAAACCTCATGGTTCTTGGCTTGGGTGGAACATTATCCGCTCCATTATTTCCAGCTGATCTGCAGCTCTTGGGCAGTTACAGTGACAAAGACTAATTTTGCAAAAGGGGGAAGTAAATTAATCATTACCTCATTCATGCAAGTGCTGTGTGGGAATGCAAGCCCTCTTGAAACATGCTAGCTGAGATGAGAAAGAGAACATCTAGCTGAGAGATGCCGTGTTCAAGGGTTCACAGTTGGGCAAAACAGATCGATGGAGAGAGAGGTCAGCGTAGTGGTTACTCTAGGGGGTATGGATTGGCAAGGTCACGAGCCAGCTTTCTGGGAAATGTTCTCTATCTTGACCCGAGCAGTGGTTACGTGGGCACTTATGGATGCAAAGGCCCTTAAAATGTGGACACTTTCTATATACCTTACAGAATTTATACCTCCAGTAAAAGGTTTTTACGAGTAAAAACAAATCATAGGGACTGATGTAGCTAATAAACTACACACATGCTGACAGGCGGATGAGTGATAAAGCAAATCCAGCAGCTGTTGCTGGTGGAATCTGGGGGGTTAGGGACATGGATGTTCTCTGTGAAATTTTTTTTTTAAAGATTTTTATTTATTCATTTGAGACACAGAGATACAGAGGGAGAAATAGCACGAGCAGGGGGAGAGGCAGAGGGAGAACCAGGCTCCCCGCTGAGCCAGGAGCCCGATGCGGGGCTCAATTCCAGGACCCTGGGATCATGACCTGAGCCGAAGGCAGACGCCCAACCATCTGAGCCACCCAGGCGCCCCATCTCTGTGGAACTCTTTCAACTCTTCTGCACGTTTAAAAATTTGGATAGAGAGAGGTCATTATTGTACGATTCGGTTTATACGAAACACGCAGAAGTAAATCCATCCACAGAAAGCAGATTAGGGTTTCCGGGGGCTGCAGGGAGGGGACGTGGGGAGGGGCTGCTGTTGCGTATGGGGTTCCCTTTGGGGGAAGGGAAACGTCTTGGAACTAGAAGGAGGTGGTGGGTGACCAACACTGCAAACGGTGTACAGGCCACTGACTTGCACGCTTTAAGTGGTTAATCTTATGTTATGTGAACCTCACTTCAATTTAAGAAACAGGAACATTCAAGAGAACTTATGGGTAATAAAATGAACAGTGACATCTTCCGAGAAATGAAAGGGATGGAAGGAAAAAAAAAAAGAAAGCAAAAGATTAGTCCATATGGTCGTCAAAGCATGGTTTCTATTTTCAGGTTTGTTCGTCTGAAGTTAAAAAAGAGTTCAAAATTATCCCCCAAGTGCATGCTTGTTATTGTGAGCCATTACTCTAAGCAAATAAAAATGAGAGCTCGAGACCCTATTCTCTCTCTCTCTCTCTCTCTCTCTCTCACACACACACACACACACGTGCGCGCGCACACACAGGAAAGGGTCAAACAGAAACACCAAAAGGTTAATAGCCGATCCATCTCTCTGGTGGTGGAATTATACAGGATTTCAGTTTGCTTCGTTACACTTTATCAGTCCTGAAAGATTTGTAACAAACTCATATTACTTTCATTAGGACAAAAACAGACACACCCAAAAAGCTGTTTTCATTTAGGAAAGAAAATAGCACAGCGCCATGCGACAAGGGGATTGAAAACTCCGCAGAGGAGCCGGGACGAGGTGGCGGCCCAAGGGACAAGCTGTGGGGCGGGCGAGGCACTGAGGCAGGTAGAGGCTGGTAGAAGGGCAGGAGCGGGCAGGAAAGGAGCCGGGGGAGGGCCCCTGGCAGGAAAAGAGAGAGCGCCACTCGCCTTTCCTGCTCTTCCCCACACCTCCGTTCCTCACTGCCGGCTGTGCCATCCCCAGCGCATCCCGTCCCTCAGCTGTCTGGGCTGCCGGCGGCCTGGCCCTCGGGCCGGTGGACACCAGCGTGGGCAGGGGGAGGGGCAGCCACAGCTGGGCCAAGCCTTGAGCTCGCTCGTGACCTGTCCACCTTCTGTCCCCCACTCCTCTGGACCCGCCTCTTGGTCACCTCCTGGGTAGGAATGCAGATGAAATACAGACCATCCAGTTAAGTTCAAATTTCAGATAAACAATGGATCACTTTGTGGTATAAGTATATCCCAAACAGTACATGGGATATACTTCTATGAGAAAAGAATTGTGTTCTGAAAGTCAAATTTAACTGCATATCCTGTATTTTTATTTGCTAAATCTGGCAACCCCGCCAGGGGCTAGCTCTGTCACAGATGAGTCACCTCGCACTCTGAACCTCAGTGTCTCCAGCCACAAAATGGATATAAGCTCAACCGCCCTGGGCTGGTGCCTCCAGCAGGGGGATGATCACCCTGGCAGCTCACAGGTATCCCGCATGGTAGAGATTCCTCAGGAGAACCCGCTGCTCAGAGCGGTTGTCAGCCCATGTCACAGAAGAGCAAAGGGCAACACAGAGAGGGAACATGCTTTGCCTAGCTACTTTTCTCTCTCTTCTCTGTCAAAGGAGGATTGCATGCATCTGAGCAATGGCAGGGGAAGTAGAAGAATATCGATGGTAATAGCAAGCCCTGCAATACACCTGCATATCACTGAGTCTTTACAGCAGCCAGGGGATGAGGGTGATCGCTTTTACCCTGTCGGAGGGAATCACGTGCACAGAGAGGTACGGTGACTTGCCTAAAGTCACACAGTAAGTGGCAAAGCTGGGATACAAGGCCTGGTTCCTGAGACCATGGTTTTCCTCCAGACAGGGTCCATAAGCTGCAGGAACTTAGCCCCCAGGGTAGGGGGCTGACATTAACAGCAATAATGAGGTTTCTCCATCTCAGCACTACTGACATTTGGGGCTGGATCATTCAGGGGGAGATGGGCATCCTATGCCCTGTAGGGTGTTTATCAGCATCCCTGGCCTCTACCCACTAGATGCCTGTCCACCCCACTACCCCAGTTGTGACAGCTAAAAATGTCTCTAGATGTGGCCACATGTTCCCTGGGGGCGGAGAACCCACCCCCCTCCCCGGTAAGAACCCTTGGGTCGGGCAAGACCCTGGTCCACAATAGGGCTGGCAACACGGGGGGGGGGGGGCACTCACGCTCTGCATCTTGGCCTCCGTGTCCACGATGTTCTTCTCCACCTGGTCGGCATTTTTCTGTAGCTGCTCAATCAGCTCCGACAACTCCTTGTTAGAGATGCTGCAGAGAGAAGATACAAGGTGGGCTGGACCTGCAGGGCGTGCCATGTCCCCACCAGCCTCAGAGGGAGCCTGGCTGCCCACCCTATCTCCTGCCCCTGCCCTGGGGCGACATCACCAAACCCACAGAAACAAGGCAGCTTGGGGCGAGAGTTTCTAGTTTTCCATTTTAGCAGAACACCTTCACTATGTTTTTTTTCCATATTTTTTATGGAGACATAATTCACATACTATAAAATTCACCCCTTTAAAGCCTGTAACTCAGTGGGTTTTAGTGTATTCACAAGGTTATACTGATGGGTGTCTGGCCCTGCCTCTGTTGTTGCTTTCTTTCAATAAAAGAAGACATAAAGACCAGAGAGAGAATGCAACTTGGCCAATGTCACCCAGCCAGCCAGTAATGGTCAAGATTAGCACCTAAGGGGCGCCTGGGTGGCTCAGATGGTTAAGTGTCTGCCTTCGGCTCAGGTCATGATCTTCAGGCCCTGGGATCGAGCCCCGCATCGGGCTTCCTGCTTAGCGGGGAGTCTGCTTCTCCCTCTGGCACTCCCTCTATGCTCTGTGCTTGTTCTATCTTTCAGGTAAATAAATAAAATCTTAAAAAAAAATTAGCACCTAATTCCCCAATCTCCATTGAAAACCCTTTTGTACTGACTCCACAGTAGAGCCCAAGCAGCCAAGCACCCAGAGGTTTCATTCCACCTGCACTCATTAAACACCTACTGTATGCCAGGCCCAGCAGTGCACACAGAAAAAGCCTCACCCTCTGACTGGTCACCCCCTAGATGGGGAGGAAATGAGCATTTACAGAAATAGTCACACGACTGAGACAGGCATGGAAGCTAGGGTTACCCAGAGGAGCCTCCTGGCTGGCTGGGTGGGAATGGGGCTGGTCACTGAATGCTTCCTGGAGGAGGTGGTGGTTGCTAGGTTCTGAAGGATAAGGAAGAGTTTGGGGTTCATGGGCAGAAGGCTTCAAGGGAAGAGGCCACAAAAAAGGTGGGTTCTGGGCATGTCCATTGGAGGGGGGACCAGGGCAGGGCTCTGGATCCTCAGGCTGAAGGGGACCACCACCTCCTCACACTGGAATTCCTCAGATCAAGGCCTGGGACCACCTCTTGGGGCACAAAACATTCAGATTCCCAGGCACTAATCTCCAAAGCTAGGCCTGAGAAACTGTATTATTATTATTGCTCTTGTTATTACAGGTTCTCTAGGGGACCCTGATCCCCTGCGGAGTTTGAAGTCCAATACTGCAGGTACTGCTGGTATGGGGAGGGGCGGGTGTCAGTGGGGGGCAGAATCAGGCACAGCGAATAGAACCTGTGAGTCTGTCCATCCATGGCTCAAACCGTGCCCGAGAGCCTGCTCTGTGCCAGGCCTGGATGCGCAGGAGCTAAGGAGGGGAGAGAAACAAGACCCAGGCCGCACCATCTGCCAAGTCAATCAAGGGGGCAGCCTTTCCCAAAGTGGGTCCCAGGAACCCCAGTCCTGTAAGTCATTCCCAGAATGAAGGCTTGTGAGTCCAGGCAGCTAGGAAAACCTGGACCCTTGAGAAGTCTATGAGCCAGTAAAGGCTCTGAGCAGTCCTGCAGTGCAGAAAGCTGGTATTCAGTTGGAGAGGCAAGGAAGGCTCAGAAGAAGGGACTGTGTGTGGAGGATCTGAGTAAGGAAGGGTAAAGGCTGGGCTGCCAGGGTATGGACTGAGCCCACAGCCCCCACCCCCTGGCTGGTCAGACCACATGGAGAACATGAGTACCTCCGGGCCCCTCCCCTCCACCAAACCACTGACCCTCAGCCTGGCCTGCTGCACTCAGATGTAGCGAGTCTTAGACCAAATATTTAACCCATGACTGCTCATGTGTTATCGGGAACCTGAAGTGTGGATTAGGTGGGGGGCTTTGGCTCGGCCCAGCCCCACCTCAGGGCATGGGACCAGCTCCCAAGCCAGCCCCTTCACTGGGTGGGCAGTGTGAGGAAAGCACCTTCTGGACCCCCACCTGGATTGGCCCATTATTCCAGCCAAAGCCCAGCACCAGAAAGGGGACAAAGGACGTGGGTGGAGCAACCGGTCCCAGGAACCTGGTGCTCCTGGCAGAGGATGAAGGAGGGCTCTGTGGGAGCTTCTGGCCAGACAGGCATACGTTCCAGGTGCAGTGGGGCCATTTGCAGCTTGGACCATCTCAGGCAGGCACCGTACCCTCGAGGTGCCTCCGTTTCTCCATTTGTCTACAAGGGATGCCCACCAAGGCGTCATGGTAATTTGACGCTTCCTGCACATGCTTCACCAGACATCAGACATGTTCATAGGTACTGCCTCAACAACATCCTTACCCTAAGCCCTGGGGGAGGGTTGTGTGTCCCTTTACAGAGTTTATAGGAAACCAAGGCTCAGAGATGTCAAGGTGCTTGTCCAGTGTCATACACCTTGTGAATGGGGCACCAGGACTCTCTGCTCAGGCAGTCTTGCTCCAGAGGCCACTTCATCAAATACTGGCTCACAGCTACTCATAGGGGCATTGGGAAAATCACAAGCGCATGTGTAGCAACCACCACCATCACCAGAATAGTATGAGCTTGTATTTCACGTGCCAGTCTCTCTGCTCATTTCTTAATCTTCATTACAATCCTGTGAGGTAGGTGTTGGCCCAGTGGGTCATCATATTATTGTCCCCACTTTAAAGATGTGGAAATGGAGGACCAGAGAGTTTTAGTAATTTTCTCAAAGTTACACAGTAATTAAATTAAATGTTAGAGCCAGAATTCCAACCCAGGCAGGCCCCCAAGTTCATGCCATTAGCAACCCCATTTGACAATCCTGCACGGCTCCCAACACATCCTAGGCATGGACTGCCAAGTGCCCTAGACCACAATGGGATACCACTTCTCACCCACCAGGATGGTGATAATCAAAAAGACAGACCATAATGATTTGGTAACAAGGATATGGAGAAATCAGAACCCTCACTCACAGTAGGTAGGAACTGTAAAATGGTGCAGCAGCTTTGGAAAGCATCTGGAAGTTCCTCAAAAAGTTAAACATAAAGTTGCCACATGACCCAGTAATTCCACTCCTAAGTATCTACCCAAGAGAAATGAAAGCATAGGCCCACACAGAAACTTGAACGAAACACAAATGTTCCTAACAGCACTACTTATAATAGCCAAAAAGTGGAAACAACACAAGTGTTCACCCACCAATGAATGGATAAACAAAATGTGGAATATCCATTAAATGGAATATCACTCAGCAAAGAAAGGAATGAAACACCAACACCTGCTATAGCGTGGGTGAACCGCAAAACCATTACGCCAAGTGAAAGCAGCCAGACACAACAGGTCACATATAGTAGGATTCCATTTACATGAAATATCTAGAATAGACCAATCCATAGAAGCAGAAAGCAGATTAGTCGTTGCTGGGGCTGGGGTGGGGCTGGCAAGTGAGCACTGAAGGGTATGGGGTGTCTTTTGGGGGGTGATGAAAATGTTCTAAAATTGGTTGTGGTGAGAGTTGGGTAATTCCGTAAATATACTAAAAACTAACTGTATACTTTAAGTGAGGGAATGGTATGCTATGTGAGTTATGTCTCAATAAAGCTGATACCAGAAAAGTTGGTAAGTGCCATTTCTAAGTGATAGGGGCTTGTTTCTTCTTCCCCCACCCCCTTGAGTGTTCTTCCTGCCTTCTATCCCGTTTTCCGTGGAGGCTAGACCAGCTCCAGGCTACGCCCAGCTGCCTAGAAGATGCTAGTTAACACACACAGAGTTGACCCTGTGCCCACCAGTGCTAAGCAAGTCACATAGAGATGAGCTCCTTTAATCCTACCACTGCTGAAGTTGCACTGTTCTCCAATTTTACAGATGGGGAAACTGAGGCACTGACTCAATAACTTGGCTCCAGTCCGCTGCCAGGAAACAAGGAGAGCTGGGGTTCTAATCCAGGCCTCTGGGGCACAGTCCTAGTACTTATGCCTTTTGGGTTTGAGGTCCTGAATGAGAGTCCCCACAGGGTCCTGCATTCCGGCCAGGAGTGCAGGAATGCAGGAACGTGGGCAGGTCAGCAACCTGCAGGGAAGGGGCACAGATCCCAAAAGGCCTGGGAACTGGCTTGGCCAGTCCAGCTTTTCATCTCACTAATAAGACCCATGGGGGCATCCAGACAGGGCATCGGCCCGACTGATGGAGACCAAGATACACCCCTTCCCCACCACCCCCGACCAGTCTTGTCCCACCCACGGAGACGACAATCACCGGCAGAGCCAGGAAAGCCAAGGTGCCCCCACCCCAGAGAGGGGAGGCAGGTCTGAGTGACATGCTGGGAGAGGGACACACCCGGCCTCCCTCTACTTACTCAGAAGTTTAACACGGACACAGGTTCTAAGGGCAAGTGGCCTTCGGTACTAGAAGGTGGCTTGGAAGTCATCCAGCCCCACCTGCTCATTACACAGATGCACAAACTGAGGCCCTCAGAAGCAAAGGCACCTACCCAAGGTCATGCAGGAGGCAGCTGGTGCCTGGAGTCAGACAGCATTCAAATCCTGACTGCACCAGCCATTGGTGTAAGCTTGGAGGAGCTACTTTATGCTTCTGAACCTCTTTTACCATCTGTAAAATGGGAATAGTCCATCCCACCTAGTTAAGTGAGGTGGGTGGGGGAAAGGTCAGGGGCACTTCTGGAAACACCTGAATGAGTTTCAAAGACCACTTTGGGGTTCAAGGACTGAGCTGGAGGTTCAGGGCAGCCTCTGGAGTCCCAAAAGCAGTTTAGAGATCACTTAGGTTCACAAGTGGAATCTCCCTGGTTTCACCAGTGCCTAACCAGTGCGGGGCACGTAGGAGACATTCAACAAATATCGTTCAGTGAAGGACCTCGACTTACCAGGCCCATTGCAGGGGCTTCACAAACGGTGAGGATGACCGCTCATCCACACAACATGTACTCACTGCACTTTTACACCCCATAGAGGGTGCCCTTCACAATGCACCTGAGGCCTTATGGGGCCCCCGTGCATGGGGTTCTGCCTGTGGGCTCCTGCTTGCCAGTCATGCCTGGTCCCGTAAAATAGGTTTCTTCTGAAAATCAGTAAATTCACAGTGGCGAGGACAGAAGGTTCACATCCCCAGGGGGAAGGCATATCAATACAGTGGAACCACCTGACATCGGGGACCAAGGAGGACACAAGATCGCCTCCAAGGAACCCTTCTCAGTATATGACCTCCATCTCATGGTTAGGGGCCAGCAGACAAGCCCAAACTGAGGGACGGTTTACAGAACACCTGACCAGCCCTCTTCAAAAGTGTCAAGGCCATGAAAGACAAGGCTGAGAAACCATCAGCCTGGAGGAGCCTAAGAAGATGGGACCGCTGAATGCAAAGTGGGGTCCTGGAACAGCCTAAAGACATTAGGGAGAAACTGAGGAATTAGAAACAAGTTTATAGTTTAGTTTATAAAGTTTCCTTCCAGATTTCTGGGTTTTCCAGCAGACCCCTACAGGACACCTTGGTGATGGGAATGGCATCTAGGACACCCACCTGTGGACAGGCAGGGAGGAGGTGGGGTGCTGTGACCCAAGACCCCACCTGGTAGAAGCTGGTGGGACTAGGGACTCAGCTGTCCCCACGACAGCCCCCTCAGCCCAGCCCGGTCCAGCCCAAGTGCTGCTGTGTGCGTCACACAAGCCAGGTTGGGGCGGCGGTCCCCAGCAGATTTGGGCCCATTTCTCCAGAGAATCAGCCCTCATTTTCTTCTCCTGGGCGGATGAAGCCGGGGTCTGGCACGGGCCCAGGAGGGCCAGGGTCATGTCCAAGGCATGCCGAGGATACCTTGTGGGTGAGGACACACTGAGGGACAAACAAGGGCCTTTTGGGTCTGAGCCTGCAGGCACCAGCCTGGAACAAGTGCCTCTTTTGTGTCCCAGGATGTACTCAGAGCACTGGAACCACAGGGGGAGAGCCTGAGAGCTTTAAATGACACCAGGTACTCCCATTCTGTCACCAGGAGTTAGAAACTCAATAACCACAGTCCAACCTGCTCTGCAGGTGGCCACTCAAGCCCAGAAGGTCAGCAGCAATATGGGGATCTAGTCAGCGAGCCAGCAGGGGTGCCGTCCAGAGAAGTGGGGACAGAGGTGGCACCCAGGTCAGTTACACACCATGGATGGAGTATATGAGCAGGAAAAGAGAACACAGGCATCTCAGGGGACCCTCCTCCTCCCCCAATCCTACTGCCCACCTCTCTTCTTGCTTGAATTTTGTGCAGGAGCTCCTTTCCCTTTTCCCCAGCTGGAAGGGCAGTATGGCCTGATGGTTAAGCACCCAGACAGAAGGCAGCAGGCCTGCATTTGAATCCTGACTCAGTCCTTACTAAGCTGTGAATTACTTAGCCTCTCTGAGCCTCAGTTTCCCCATCTGTCAGTGGGGTCATCTCAACATGCATGCCACAGGGCTCGGCCAGGGGTTAAATGAGAGAGGGCTGCTCTATGGGGGAGCCCAGGCTCTCTGCCTCCACGTGGGGTCACTGTCCAGGGATCTGGGCTCCTTTTAAGGAGATGATAAAAGCCAGCAGCTGAGACCTGATGGCGGTTCACTGGCACCAGGGAGCTAAAAAACAAAGACCCCAGGCCAGCACACCATTCACACTGATCCTCACGCAAGCTAAGACATGCTCTGGCTCTGCCTTGCGGATCTTGCCTCGTCCAGGCATGGGAAATTCGCAAGTAACGTCAATATTTGGAAATGTCTCCACCAATCCCTGCAGAGGGAGGCTGGTGTATATACATGGGTAGTGAGACTGCTGGGAGGATTCGGATCCCAGGCCTGGTCCCACTGAACTGCCTTGGGTTTGGGCTTAGAATCAGGTTTGGGATTTGAAGGGTATGGTGTGTTTCCACCGAAGGGTCTCTGCTGTTCTGAGAACTCTCCCCCATCTGTAGGAGGGAAACCGCAGAACGGGAGGGCAGGGAGGGCCTGTCTACCTGGTTGTTCAAGCAGAACCCCAGAACCGCCCCAGATCCCTGCCTTTCCCTTCCCAGTTCCACCTGGGAACAGATCTCCTGTGCCTCCATCCTCCCTTTGTTCTATGGTCTCAGCCTGATCAAGGCTGCTACCTCTCACCTGGACCAATGCAACAGCCACCCCCAACTGTCTCCCCGTGCCCATACTCTAGCTGCCTCCAACCAGCTTCAGCACATTTCAACAATGCAACCTCATCTTACCACTGTCCGGCCTCCAACTTGCCAGGGCTCCCAAATGCTCTGAGAATAGAGCTCAAACTCCTGCCCAAGGCCCATAGGACTCCCTGTGCCCAGCCTTTTCTGCCTCGGGGCCCTTGTACCAGCGGGGACTTTCCGGGGCGGGGGGGGTTTCTGTTTGTAGATCGCCTCCAGGACCACCCTGGCTAAGACTTGGTTTACTCACTGCATTCCCAGCTGACCCACTCAGATTCTCTATCTCCTTCCCAAGCTCAGAAGCAGGAAGGACCTGCTTCCCAGCCTCCTACCTCCAGGAGGGACCCAGGCCCTCCAAGAACACCGTGAAGGGCCAACCCTCCAGCTAGCAGCTACCCTTGCTGCCTTCAGCTCTCCGTGCCCAAGTCATGCTGAACCAGTTGGCCCATTTTCCTCTCTATCTCGCCTGCAGGGAGGGGGTCATCCTGGCACATGGAAAGAACGTAGGATCTGGTGTTACTCTGACCTGGGCGGGCTCCTTACCCTCTCTTTGTCTATTTTCTCGTCTGTGAAATGGTGATAAGAATCTGTCCCACGCCAGAGGGTTGAAACAATTCAAGGAGATAATCCTTGTAAAGCACTTTGGATGTGGCAGTCACATGGCCAAGGCTCAAGACTGTGCCCCACACAACGCTCCTCCCAGCAACAGTGCAATGAGCCGCGCGGGTGTCTGGCATAACCAAACGTGCTATTTCTCCTACCTACCTGAATTTCCTCATCCATAAATAGGGTTATGGTGTCTACGTAGGGAGCAGCAAAGAGAAAGACACACTTCACAGGTGGGGAACATCCCCAAATGGGAGTTCATATTGTATCGCTTTGAGTTCAAGGCTACTACTGTCCCATAGGAATAGGCTGCAAGCCACCATTTGTGGTTTAAATTTTTCCAGCAGCCACATGAAAAAAGTCAAAAGAAACAGGTGAACTTAATTTTTATATGATATGTTATTTAACTTAATATATCTAAGAAATTATTTTGACAGGTAGTCGACAGAACAACATTATTAATGAGATATTTTACATACCATTTTCATATTATGTCTTCTGAACCCTGGCATGTAGTTTTAACTCACAGCACAGCTCAGCTTGTTCTAAGCACACCCCACGTGGCTAGTGGTTCCCAAGTAGGACAATGCAGTTTTAGGGGATTCTGTGGCTTCCGGCCACTTTGCTCTAAACCCATCGGTTCTGCCATAATAAAGCTGATGGATGCTCAGAGCATCTTGTGGTCCTGCTCAGAGCCTGGTACCTAGGAACACTCAACAAATGATCATCCCTTTTGCTCTCTTTCACTCTCCCACCAGACCTACACAGGTTGCCCAGACACCTGCCAGGTCCGGTCTACAGATTCCTGGCTGCCTGACTTCAAAACATTCCAGGGCTCTCAGCTGCACCCAGCCGAGCATGGTACCTGTGTGTAGAGGGCCAGGGCACGTAAACCACAGCCCAACGCCCTTTCCCCAGGCCCCCAGAGCTGCAACATCCCTGCCCACGGCATATGGCTCGCTCCCCGCCATCCCCCCCTTCAGGCTGGGAGAACAGCCTCTTTCCTGCCCTGGTCTCTTTCAGGACCTGCCACTCTGGGGAAGAGATCACACCCCCAGAGGGGTGCTGCAGCCCTGCCATAAGCCCCTGTCCCCAGCTGTCCCTGCCTGCCTAGAACCACTCTGTCCCCCACCAGTCACAACTCAACTTTCTCTGTGTGTAGAGATAGGAAGTGGTGGGCATAAGGCCCGTCTAGTGGGAACTGCCCTTCCTCCTTGGCCAGGACCACCCAGCCTTCCAGGCCTGAGTCAGTCCCCATGTTCCCCTTGATCATGTCTACCCGTCCTTCCCTTTGGGGGTTAATTCTGTTTCAGTGGGTATGCACAGGGAGCAGGGGAAGGGTGGGCAGGAGCCGTCAGCTTTGGAATGTCCGGAATGCGTAAGAGTGCACACCTCTTCCCAGAGCCCAGAGCAGGGGCCTGGCTGCCTGCTGGCCAGGGTCATCCTCTTCTGGGTCTGGCCAGCCAGCCAGGGCAGGAGCAGCTCTCCGGGGACATCCAGACCTGCTGGGAGGCTTAACCTCTGGTGCTGGGTGTCCCTCGGCCCCCATTTTCTTTTGTCCCTCCCTCCCAGACATCTATCCCATCCTGACACAAAGGCACACACAGTAGGCACTCAGGAAATGATTGCTAAACACTGAGAGCACCTGCCAGATACCTATCACCGCCCCCCTACCCCCCCGCAGGTCCTTCACAACAAGATCCATTAAAATCTTACAGTCCTGGGAGAAAGGCACCCTTACAGTCATTGGACACTTCTCTTTTTCAAAAGATTTTATTTTTAAGCAATCTCTACACCCAATGTGGGGCTCGAACTCACAACCCCAAGATCAAGAGTCTCACACTACACCAAATGAGCCAACCGGACGCCCCCATCGGGCACTTTTCTTAATCCTGCCTTTATTAGACTATAAATTTTTGGACAATAAGGACGTCCTCATTTTTTTAAGATTTATTTATTTATTCTAGAGAGAGAAAGAGCCCAAGCGGGAGAGGGAGAGAGAATGCGAAGCAGGCTCTGCGCTCAGCACAGAGCCCGACACGGGGCTGGATCTCACTGATTTCATGGCCACGTGATCATGACCTGAGCTAAAACCAAGGGTCGGACGCTCAACAGACTGAGCCACCCAGGCGCCCCAGGACACACTCATCTTTCAGGGGGCCCTTTTTTGCCATGAATTCCAGGCCTTGCATAGGTTTGGGGCTCAATAAATATTGAACTGAGCGGACTTTTGGAGGCATGGCCACAATTCCTATCCCCCCATTTTCCAGATGAAGACAACTGCGGCTTAGAGGGTGTGAGAAATCCACCTGAGGTCACACAGCTGAGAAGTGGTGGTGCCAGGATTGGAACAGGCTCCAGAGCCACCTTCTCAGAACGAGGGTGACGGGGCGCCTGGGTGGCTCAGTCGTTGAGCGTCTGCCTTCAGCTCAGGTCATGGTCCCAGGGTCCTGGGATCGAGCCCCGCATCGGGCTCCCCGCTCTGCAGGGAGCCTGCTTCTCCTTCCCCCACTCCCCCTGCTTGTGTTCCCTCTCTCGCTGTGTCTCTCTCTGTCAAATAAATAAAAAAAAATCTTAAAAAAAAATAAAAATAAATACATAAATAAAAAATACCAATCCACGAAATGACAGGGAGACGTTGGGGAGACAGGACAAAGCAGCAAGGTGTTCACCACTCAGGGGAGGCCTAGTGATTTACATCTTGTGGGCACCTGTCTCGGTACAGTTAATCCCAGTAGTTGAGTAATAGTGGTGGCAACTGACTCAGACATTCTCCTAAGATGCCACCATGAGGGGATCCCAATCTGTCCCTCTGAGCAGGCCTTTTGGGAGAAGCAATCAACACAGAGGGAACACCTCCCTGGGTTGTACCCTGGCCCAGGGCCTGACACATTTTCCACTTTGATCCTCATAACAACCCCTCCAGGTTGGTACTATTATTGCTCCCAGTGAACAGACTGAGCCTAGGGAGGAGGGGCAACTTGCCTGGGGCCACTGTAGTAAGCATCCAGGCTGGTGACTGCTGTCACCCCAGCCAGTTTCCTACATAGTCAGTCACGGCTGAATAAACTTTCACCTCCACCCCCAGCTCCTTGTCATCTCTCCACCGCTCTTACCCGCCTGGGGACAGGCCCTTCTCTGTTACCAACCCCTGAGACAGGAGTTGTTAACATGCTATCAAACGTCTGCTCAGATCAACACTTACTTATTTATTTTAAAGATTCTATTTATTTATTTGACACAGAGAGAGACAGCGAGAGAGGGAACACAAGCAGGGGGAGTGGGAGAGGGAGAAGCAGGCTTCCTGCCGAGCAGGGAGCCCGATGCGGGGCTCGATCCCAGGACCCTGGGATCATGACCTGAGCCGAAGGCAGACGCTTAACAACTGAGCCACCCAGGCATCCCTCAACACTTATTTATTGAACTCCAAACCTATGCAAGACCTGGAATTAAGGGCACCCAAAGACAGGTAAGCCCAAAGATTTATTTTTAAAATATTTAATTAATTTATTTATTTGACACAGAGAGAGAAAAAACGTGTGAGTACAAGCAGGGGGAGCGGAAGGCAGAACGAAAGGGAGAAGCAGACTCTCCACTGAGCAGGGAGCCTGACACGGGACTCGATGCCAGGACCCTGGGATCATGACACCCAACCCAATGAGCCACCCAGGTGCCCCATCCAAAGGTTTATAACCTAATAATCAGGATGAAGAAAAACACCCCAGTGACTATAATTGCAAACATTCAGATTGCCTGGGTCAGGGTATTTTCATCCACTCTGTCCCATTCAGGCTTTATATCCTAACTTAATTGTGAAAATATAGTTTGACCCAATAAAATGCAGGAAAAGAGCCAAAAGGAAACAAAAGAGAAAGCATGATAAATAGGAAATACAAACTATTTTTGTATAGGGGAAGGTCCAAACACATCAGTTATTACAATAAACGTGAATGAGTTAAACTCTCCTGTTAAAAGATAAGACTCTTAGGTGAGAATAAAAATACAAAACAAAAGCCTGCTCTGTGCCATTTTATAAGACACATACCTGAAACGGAATGATACAGGAAAGTCGAGAATAAAGGAATACAGCATGACAGATCAGGCAGCTGCTATGGCAAAGGGAAAGCAAGGTGTGTGTACCTCAAGGACAAGATGGATCGAAGTAATCAGTGTAAATGTGGGCTTCGCACCCCTGGCTACACATCCAAAGACTGAAGTGTGGGCCCCGCCCTAGAGATTCTGACTTAATCTGTCTGCGACAGGGCCTGGACATCGCTTTTAAACTCCCCGGATGAGAGGCGCCTGGGTAGCTCAGTTGTTAAGCGTCTGCCTTTGGCTCAGGTCATGATCCTAGGGTCCTGGATCGAGCCCCGCATCAGGCTCCCTGCTCAGCGGGAAGCCTGCTTCTCCCACTCCCCCTGCTTGTGTTCCTGCTCTCGCTGTATCTCTCTCTGTCAAATAAATAATTTATAAATAAATAAATAAATAAATAAATAAATAAATAAATAAAATAAAATAAAATAAAATAAAATAAAACTCCCCAGATGAGTCTAATGTGCAGCCAGGGCTGGGAACCCGGAAATCAACCACAGTAATGTGTCACAGGGTTGGGGGGGGGTCAGATTGAGGAAGAATCCCCAGATCTCTACAGAGAGGAAGTCTTGTAAGAAAGGAGTACACAGTACACAGGAAGCATCCAGTAAATACCAGATTGATTGGTCAATTGACTGATACTCTCCTTACTAGAAACTTCCATGGTAATTAGTAAAATCCTCCACACCCAACTATTAATCCTGGGGAAGTACTCCTAAACAGAGAAGATTGCTGGTGTAGTAACTACAGATCCGTTTCCTGGCCTAATCTGTTTCCGCCCCACAAAGCCACCCTACCTCCAGGCCCATGTCAGGCGTGTGCTCTCAGGCTCTCGTTACCCACATGCAGAAGTTCAAGCTGCCTTGGGTAACACCAGGGTAATCTTGAAGATTTTTGCAAGGTTTAAACGGGGCTTAAGTCAATCTTGGTGCCCCTGGGTGTCAGGACATCATCCAGGTTCAAGACCAGGAGTACCAGGCTCCATTTATTAAGCACCTGCTGCATCCCTGCTGTTGTAAACCCACTGTCTCTAGTGTTCTCCACAAGCTTACGCTACTCTAATTCACAGATTCAAGAGAGACCTCCCACCACTATTTACTGAGTGCTACGTGTGGTTGGCACCGTTTTGGGGGGTATGGGAGTGACTGCACAGCATGCAAAGTCCCTGCCTTCATCAAGCCTAGGGGGGTGGGAATGTGACCTGCAGCACAGCTGACAAGTGGCACAGCTGGGCCTGAAGGGGGGGCAGTCTGCAACTCCTAAACTCAGGCTCTTTCTATTCTACCCACCATGCCCTCTGTCCCTGCCCATGGGCCTCGGCTTCTCCCTCAGGAGCAGTGGGGTTTGGTTGACCATTTTATACTTAGAAAGAGTCAAGCTTCTTATCTGGGGCGGCAGGACTGAGCCCTCTCAGGTCCCGACACAAACTTAGAATCCTTCCTCAACTTTAATTTGGAACCACTATGTCCCCATGCCCAGGATGGAGTAGTGAAAACCAGAAAAGCTAGGAGTCTGAAATCCGAGCCCAGGCCACTGGGGCAGCAAGGAATTCTACACACAGCTATTTTCTTGCAGCCATGCAGCCTTTCAGGGTCAGCGGGCAGCAGATGGAGCTGCCAGCCAGGGAGCAGCTGGGTGTGCAGTTCCCCTACAAGACCTGACAAACCCTTTGCCCAGGAAAGGGTGGGCCAGGCAGGACACTCTGACAGCCAGCTTGCCTGCTCCTGGCTCAGAATGCCCGTGTTAGAGTAACTCTGAGTCTCTGGGCAGGCTACTAAAACTCTGAGCCTCACTTGAAACAGAAACATCAGGGTAGTATTATCCAAGAAACACAACATAATCATAATTTAGGGCAGCCACTCCAAGCCAGGACTCAACCTTGAGCCTCTTGTATGTTCATACCTTTCCCAATACCCCTGCCGCCTTCCTGAGACTTTCTATCCATGACTCCTGATATGGAACCATCCTGCCTGCCTTCCAGTCTTGCTCTTCCGGCCTCAGGACCTGTCCCTCCCAGGCTCACCTCCTCTTCCTCCCCGAGACCCCCTTCTCCCACTACTGACTAGACTCTGAGACACAGGACTCCAGGCTCCCTTCCAGGCTCCAGTCCACTCTGTTCCTCCTGCCAGTTCTCCTTTCCCATCCCCCTCCTCACTTTAAAAGACCTGAAAACCCATGATCTAGCTCAAACACGCAGAAAAGTACAGAAAAGAATCCTACCACCAAGACTTAGTTGATGTTCCCATGCTGCCGTATCTGCTTTGGATTATGTTTACAAATATAACATTATCGTTCATTATCCCTTCGGCCCCCTCCTCTGGGGGAGGGTAATTTTGGAGCTGCTGGTTTCCTCCTCGGCCCGTTTCATGCTTTCCACTACATACCTGTGTCTGTATCCAGAAACATCATATTGCTTTGTATGAATGTTTTTTAAAATGTACATAAATATACTCTCTGTCTCCTTCATTAGCTTTGCTCACTGATGACTTTTCAGGCTTATGCACATGGATGCACACCTAACCCGCCTCATCCCCTCTCTGGGCTCTCTTGATCCACCCACCACCTCCCCCAGAAGCCCTCGGGCTGGCTCAGGGACCCTCTGCCTCCACTGTCCCAGCACTTACCACCCTGCATTGTTGTCGCCTGTTTACCGAGCACACAGAAAGTGGCTGGATGAGGGCAGGGGTCAGCAGCACTCTCTGTTCAGGCCCTCACATTGTGTCCCACCCCCCACCCCCACCGTCCCGGTGTGTGTGTGTGGGGGGGACGGTTTAGGGAGAGAGAGAATCTTAGCAGTCCTCCACGGCTCACCTCATTCATTCATTCATTCAGCATATGTGCTACACCAGCCAGTCTGGTAGCAGGGAGCCAGCCATCCCCATCTGGCCAAAGGGCCAGAGTCAAATGGCTGCTGAAAGAAGGACCAAGGAGATGGGCAAGACAAAAGGTTAGAGAGGACTTAAGGAACAGAAACCAACCAAGAAAGAGGAAGAGAAATGAGCCAAGAGAGGTGGGAAGAGCATTCCAGGCAGGAGGAGCAGTGCGGGCAAAGGCCACATGGTTGGATGTGGAAAGGACAGGGTGAGGGACACACATGAGTGTGTGCAGGGCTGCTGCAACCAGGGAACCCAGGGGCAAGGGGCAAGTGGCGGGGGACAGGATCAGATATGCATCTTGCAAAGAGCTCCCCGGCAGCCACGGGGAGAAGGGACTAAGGTGTCAGAGTAGAAGCAGGAACTGTGAAGAGGCTACTGCAAGTATGCAGGGCAAGAGGGCCTGGGCTGCTAGCTAGGCAAGGGTAGGCAAGGCAAAACGGACAATGCAGGGCTGGCCCCTGCAGACAGCAACCTCCTTCCTGGGGCACCAGGGGCCTCCCTCCCCAGGCTCAGGAGGCTGAAACACAGAAGGGCCACCAGGAGCAGAGAGAACGAAGACCAGAGGCCATTTCCCCCTTCCCCCTGCAGAGACAGGCTGGGACAGGCAGGCTGGGAGAGTGGCACGTAGAAGGGAGCTGTGAAGCCCAGGTCCTCCCCCCTTGACAAGGAGCCTTGGAAATGCTCTTAAAGGCAGCTTGTCCCAGTGCCCAGAGCCCTCTGGGTGCCCCTCACCCTACTTGGGGTATTGCCTAAATGGTATGAATTGAGCTGAGCCTCTCCCCCGCAAAACTTCCTATCCCCAGATGATTGCCCCTGACAATCCTCGAAATGCCAGCATTAGCAGCCATTCTAAAGGTTCAGTGCCATTCTGTTCTGAACCTAATTTATCAGGTCTCCTTCCCTCTGCCAAGAGGAGGACTGGGCAAGTGAGGGCAAAGCCAGAGAGAGGGGAAGTAGACAGGGTTGCTGGGGCGGAGTCAGGGAATACAAAAGCCAGTGACTCCACCATCTGGCCTGGGGCAATCCCTGGAGCCGGCTGCCACCAGACCCAGGTGTGTGTGTGTGGGGGGGGAAGATCTACTTCCCCTTCCCAGGGGCTCCTGGGCCACTAGCATCCGCCACCTGTGAGCTATGCACCCAAGGTGACTGGCTTTACTCTTGGCCTCAGTGTTACTGTCTGTGAAATGAGACACCAACACCAGCCTGGCTGGTATGGTGTCAAAATGAGGCACCCTAACACCCACGGCCATGCTGGGCACACAGTAGGTGCTTGAGAAATGGCTGGATCACTCCAGTACAAGTCACCCATGTGGTTGGAGGTGGGCTTTGCTGACAGAACACTCCCCAAATCGTTCAGGCTTTCCAGCTGTCACTGATCAATGTGTGCAGGTGTGTCTCTGTGGATCTACTTGAGGTGGGCGCCCCATGAATGTTGAGGTGAATGGATGAGAGTCAGCTGATCTCCTGCCCCACCCGGGAGGAGGAGACCAGCTGCCTGGTCAGCTCTGGGCTTAACACTATCCTTACCCTTAATAGTGTGCGCTTACTGGTACTGGCTGCTGGAGTTTACCGAGCACTCACTGTGAGCCGGGTCTGGGGCTGCACACCCAGCAACCTCACCAGCTGGGGGTTGCTATCATCACTCCCATTTCACAGATGAAGAATCTAAGACTCAGAGATGTTAAGTGACCTGCCGAAGGTCACACAGTCAGGAGGGGCAAAGTGAGGGAGGGCTTGAACTCACACCCGGCTGACATCAGACTCTGTGCTCTTAACCACCAACAGGCTCAGGGTACCCTAGCCAGCTTCCAGGAGGGCAGGCACCCCTTTCACCAGCCCTTAAAGCCTTGGGCCCCACCTCCCACACAGGGTCCTCCTCGTTAAGACGGGGCGATTCTTGGCAGGATGCAACCCCGGTGAGGTTGAAAGGTGAGGCCAGGCTGCTGGGTGCTTACTGGGACCCAGGTCTGGGTGGAGGGGCAAAATTAGTCCCGTTTTACAGATGAGGAAGCTGAGGCTCTGTGAGGCCAAATTTCTTTGCCAAAATCAAAAGGAGGCAGAATTCAGTCTAACTCCACAGCTGGATTTTAACCATTCCACTCCTCCCCATGACAGGTCGGACACCTCCCCAGGAAGTCCTGCCTGATCTCCTAGGTCTCCACCCTAACCCTGCCCTGACAGCTCTTACTTCAGACCAGTCAGGGGCACCAGAGCCGATGGGCTAGAGACCTCGTCTATCCAGCTCTATGTCCCACCGCCAGGAAACAGTCCTGTAACCACACTAGTAATGAAGCGTAACTCCATCGAGTACAAGAAGATTGTCAATGTCTCCTCCACTCCCCGGGAACAGCAGCCCTTGAGTTGTGCGGTGCACAGCCTGTCCATCGGCATCCAGTTCAAACCCAGGCACGTGGTAGGTGCCTTATCTGCATTTGTTCAATAGTTATAATCATCGTAGTGGCCATAGATTGAGGCCTCCTAAAACTCTCAACTCTTTCCCTGTGTTATTTCATTTAATCTTCATGCCAACAATATCATCCAGCAGGAACTATGCTTATGCCCATTCTACAGTTGGAGGAAACACCGACTCAGAGGCCAAGCAGCTCGCCCTGGGTTGCATAACCAAGAAGGGGCAACTGGTAGGGGCTGCACTATCAGCCACAGTTCAGGGTTCAGGACGGTGGGAGAAGGTCCCCTCCGGACCTTCCCTGCTGGGCTCGATGCCCATGTTCATCCTCAGTGACCTGCACCATCAGGCCTGACCCTGTCATTAGCTCAGGTGTGAACATCAGCTCCCACACCTGTTATTAGGAACCAGGGTGACAGGAGCAGCGGGGTTCACCTGTCCCAGCCCTCCCCAGTTTCAGATGCTAAAAAGTGGACAAACAGGGAGGGGCAGTTTTCTCCACAAGAGCTCTTCTGTGACTGCCTGGCTTCTGGGTCCTGGGTCCCCTCCGCTGAAGACGGTGCTGCTGACCCCGTGTCTGGGTACTTCCTGTGTGCTAGGGGCATTCTGTCCATTGTCACATTTGCTTCCCCCAGGACCTCAGGCTGGAGACATGTATTCACGCCATCCCTGCTTTGGGGATGAGGAAGCTGAGGCTCAGAGTGGTTCCCTGACCTGCCTACAGCAGCTGTGGCAAAGCCGGGTTCAGGAGAGAGGCATTCCACTCTCGGGGTCGGAGCTCCCACTCACCTTGCCATGCTTTATCTCCCTGGCAACCCCACCCCCCCTCAAAGGAGGCCCCCCAAAAACTTAGGGTGAATGTTTGAGGGTCAGTGCCCCCATTACCCACGACCACATCTTAGAGCTACAAGGACAGTGTTAGGCACTACGTGACACTCAGAAGATTCTTGTTTAGAGAATGGGGCAAGAGGCTGTCCCCCAGCCCATAACCCAGTCCATGAACTTGTCCCCACCGAGGGGGAAGGGGCAGAGGGATGCACTGGTCTGGTCTGGTGAGATCAGGGAGGGAAGCACCCGGCCCCTACTCAGAGCTGTCTGTGCCAGGCCACAGAGCCCAAAGGAAGAGTCTCTCATCCCATCCTGGGGGAGAGAATTGGGAAGGCTTCCTGGAGGAAGAAACCTCAAAGCTGAGATCTGAGATCAATGGCTGTCAGAAAACAGCAGATGGTGGCTGCCTTGGGCCAGAAGTATGCAGGGAAGAGAAAGAGGGCAGGAGAGGGGTAGGACCCTGAGTCCTTGTCACCCCAGGCCCTTGGAGTCTACGCAGCTATAAAGGATGGGAAGTCCTTCCTTCCTATCCTCTGTTGGGAAAGCCAAGACCCTCCCAGCACGTATGATTTCATCATAACCTTGTTAGGTCCAACCTTCTATTAGGGGGACCAGACAGAGAGCTGGAGGGATCAGGGTCTGGAGGAACGGGGTAAGCAGAGGGCAGGGTGAGGCCTGGCCCATCTCCTGGTGTGTGGGTGTGTGCATGTGTGAAGGACTGGAGGAGCCCAAGTCTTGGTGGGGGGAGAACAGAACAGTCCTCTGTGGCTGGCACAGAGTATGCGATTGTGCAATTCTCCAGGGAACAGCTCAGGGACTGGACGGGACCCCAGCTAGGTTTGAGAGCCAGCTGGACTCAGCCACAGAGGAACAGCATACAGGGCCCTGCCCAATCTCTGGGGCTGTGAAAGCCTGGGGAGGCTGGGGGGGGGGGTACTTTGGAGGGGAAAATAAATGCCTCTGAGCTTTAAACAGTCCAAAGGAGAGATGGGGGACCCTGAAATCACGGGGTGGTGCAGTTTCTGAAAAAGCTGGAACTCACAGTAATGGAGTGCCCAGGCCTGCCTGCACCTGTCTGAGGGGTCTGCCTGGGCTGGACCACAGGAGTATCGTGGGAGCCCTGGCCAGAGTCTTCTCACCTTCTTCTGGGCCTGGATGGGAGTGAGGATCACAGTGGGGTGGGGGCATGTTAGGGTGGATACTGCCAGCCAGCTGGACAGTGCAATTCGCGGAGTCTCCCACCTGAATGAAGCTTGGTAAAGTGCACCCTCCCAGCCAGGAGCCCCCACCTCATATTTGCAAGGGTCAATCTCAGCATCTCCAAGAGGCTTCCCTAAACCGGTTATTAAATGAATACATTAGGCTTATCAAAACGGACGTGGGCTGCCGTCTCAACGCAAACACATCAAGACATGTCATTCCCTTCCCAGGCCGCCCTGGGAACCTGAGGCTCAGAGACGCCGCCAGTTTCTGGACTGGGGGGTGGGGCACACCCCTGGGAAGTCATGCAGTGAGAAGGAGGCTCCGACGACGCCCAGCCACCGCGCAAACCCCGGCATGGGAAAAGGGGGGGTGTCTCAGCCTGTGCCCCCTCACCAGCTCCCCCCCACACCCATGGGTTTTTCTTGGTGAAGCTCTGGAGGGCAGGGTGGCAGCTCCCGGGAACCGCTGCCGCAGCTGGCACACAGACCACCGCCCCGCCACGCACCACCCCCACCTCTAGCCCCACAGAGCCAGGAGCACCTGCGCGCTCTCCAAGAAGCGCCGGCGAGCGCCCCCCCCCCCGCCCAGCTCAGTCTCCGTTCCCCCCGTGAGCCCCTGGACGAAACTTCCTGAATCCCCTGCGGCGCCCCTGCCTTGGGTGTAGCGTCCTCCGGACACACCACTGTCCACCCCTGCGGTGCTTCCCGTCTCAGGAGAACCCCCGGCGCAAGGGCGACCCTCAGACACAGAAGTTCCCTGTACCAAGTTAATGCTCCCTGACCTCCTACAACTCTCCGGTGCCAAGTATCATGTTTCTCCTCGGGCGCCCCCCAGCCCATCCTCATTCCCACCCCGGCAGGGCTTGCCAGCTCAAGGGTGTCCCTCGGGAGCGGCGTTCCCGCCTGGCGCGCACTACCGGCTCAGCTCCCCGCCCCCTCGGCCAAGCTTTCGGGGGGGCCCCCCTGCAGCTCTCCGGGCCAGGCCGTTTCCCCCACGCTCGGGGCTCTGCTTCCCAGCCTAGGGCGCCCCTCAGCGCGCTGGTTTCCCGCGGGCGTCCCGGGCGCGGCGTGCGGCGCCTGCTCACCTCCGGGTCTGCACAGTGGGGCTGTATTTGCCTTTGTTTCTCTTCCTGAAGAGCGAGTTCATGGTGGCGCTCGGAGTGCGCGGGCGGGGGCGGCGGGTCGCGGCGCCGGGCTGGCAGTGGGAGGCGGGCGGGCCCGGCGCGCACCGAGGGGCGGGCAGCGGACGCAGGTGAGCGAGCGGCGGCGCAGGAATCCCTAGTGCGGCGCGGCGAGTGCGGCGACCGGTCACTACTCACGGGGGGCGGGGCGCCCGCGGGCCTCTGGCTCTCCGGGCGGCTCCCGGAGAAGGTGGTGCTTACCTTCCCGGAGGAGGGGCCACCGGGAGGGCGGGGCTTCCAGGCCCCTTGGGCGCGCGCCCTAGGCCTGGTCCGAGCGAGCGGAGCGTCCAGCCTGGGCTGGGGATGGGACACGGGGACCTGTCGGGACACCGCCCACCCTCCCCGGCCCCCGCACTCTAGTGTCTGGCAGGTGGGCGGGGGCGCACAGGCCCGGGCACACCTAGCCCCACACTCAACCCCCTCCCTCGGGCCTGGCGCTCCCCCTGGCTGAGGGCCCTCACCTGGCTCTCCGCTGCCCCTCGCGCGTCGCGCTCCCATCTCCTTGGCTCACACCCAGGTGCCCCCCCCCCCAGACAGGTGTGGCTGGGACCAGACGGGTCTCTGGGCCTTGGCTAGCTGGTGAATTACATTCACAGGGGGTAGCAGTGCCAATGGCAATTGAGAAAAGAGGTTGTGGAGCGCGTCTGCCTGATTCACATCCCCGACCTCAGCCGCAGCTGACACCTCGCAAGACGTCTTACCGCTCCCAGCCTCAGTTTCCTTATTTGTCAAACAGTGATAACAACTGCCCACAGCCCCAAGGGTTAGGGTCAACAGAGTCCTGTTGAGAATTCACACTAAGTACTTAGCACAGTGTCCGGCCCAAATGTGCAGGAAGTGGGCCATCTAGGGTAGACAAAAAAATCCTTTGAAACTAATAACTCCAGGCCCTGGCATGATAGAAATACTTCATGGCTGGTCATAAAAGCAGCTGGATTCTGGTTCAAAATCGCCATGTTACAGAATTCTGCCAACATGTGCCCAAGTTAAAACTGTGTGCCACGGTGTCCCTGGGTTTGACAGTAGACCACTGTGCACCCGGTGTTAGGTGTGTACCAGTTGAGAAGGCTGGAGTGGAAGAGGCAGTAAACCGAGTCTGGCAGTGAGCCCAAATGGGGCCCCGACAGCTGGGAAGGTTCAGTGCCACTTTAGAGGGGAGTGGAGGTGGGGTCTGAGCCTAGCGGGAAAGGAGAAGCAATGAGGTCTGCAGAGGAGGGAGGCAGGAGCCCCTGCTGAGAATCCTGACTCCTCAGGCCAGTCCCTTCCCCACATGTTTTTATTTATAAAATAAAAGTGCTATGGAAGTTGATTTCCAAAGGCTTTTACTGCCCCTGGACCCTGGAGCATTCTGAGAGACACAGTGTCCTTTAGACCATCTCTTGTCCCTGCCACCAAAGGACTTCAGTTTCAAAGTGTTACAGAGACTCTAGGAAAATCTTATTTTAATGAGGCATATGTGGGTGGACTTCAGGGGGTCTGTGAATCCTCATAGCTTCTTTCAAAATGTGTGTCCATATGTACATTTTTCTTGGGGAGGGCCTATTGCTTTCAGTGGGTTCCTTCATTCACTCATTCAGCAGATACTAACCTTCTCCCAGCTTTGGCTGCCTGGTTCCGCTACAGTGATAAGAAGAGGGGAAAAACAAAATACAGCAAAGGTGCCTTTCTCTTAAGGGATGGGGCCTGGAGGCACAAAGGGACTCAAGTCCAGCCTGCTGACATTGGGAACAGATATCAAGTGTGTGTGTGGGGGGGGGGGAACTGGGGCCTGCAGAACCCAAACTCAGCAGAGCTTACCCACCCACAACCCCAAGTAGGCCATAGCCAGGGGCTCAGGAAGGTACCTTGTTGATCTCTCTGCTTTTGCCTGTGCAGCAACTCTGCCTGGAAACACTTTCCTTACTTCTCCTCACCTATCCCTACAGGGGGCTCTTACATGGGAGATAAGCATGCTTTAGGGGGTGTTCCTGGCAGCATTGTTGCTATGGAGACACAGCCCTGGAGACAAGCTGATGGCCATGGGGAGACAGTGGTGTGCATCCACACTAGGAGACCATGCAGCTGGAAATGAATGAGGGGCAGATGTGGACACACGTGGTCAGGCACCAGAAGTACAAGGGAGAGAAAATACATGTGTATATGCACAGAAAGCTTCTGGAAGGATCCACAAGAAACTGTTAGCTGTGAGTCTCCTCAGGAGGGACAAGAGAAAAATCTGAATTTTCATTGTATACCCTTTTACAGTATTTGGAGTTTATTTTTTTAATCTATTTTTATTTTTTCAAAAATCTCTTGATTTTATTTTTTATATGTGCATGAATTGCCTTTTTAGTTGCTTTTTAACAACTTGTTTAAAAATGACCCAAGTCTCGGGGCACCGGGGTGGCTCAGTCGTTCAGCGTCTGCCTTCGGCTCAGGTCATGATCTCAGGGTCCTGGGATCGAGTCCCGCATCGGGCTCCCTGCTTAGTGGGGAGTCTGTTTCTCCCTCACCCGCTCCCCCTGCTTGTGTTCCCTCTCTTGCTGTGTCTCTCTGTCAAATAAATAAATAAAATCTTTAAAAAAAAAATGACCCAAGTCTGGCATTCCCTCTTCCCAGTGCCTCCTGTGCTGTCCCCTCCACTGCCCACCCCCCATCCCAGCTGTGTGCCCCTCTATCAGCACCCACCACAGTCTATGGTAATAACCTCCTTCCTCGTTGGACTTTCTTACTGGCCTGGGAAATAATGGTGGGTAAAGATTACGAAAGACATGAAACTTGGGGAATAGAAGAATCCGTGCTGAAGCTGCTCTACCCTCAAGTTGCTGATGGTCTAAGAGCTGAGACAAAGGTACAACTACAAAGCCCACCTGGATGAGTCTGGGAAGAAGAGCCTTATCAGGGCTCCAAAGGTGGGAGGAGCAGCCTGGGAGACCTGGCTTGGAGTCCTCGCCTGGTCCCTTTCCCCTGTGTGGACATGGGCAAATCATCTTGCCCCTCTCGGCCTCAGTTGTCCTCATCTGTGAAATGGGCACACGACAATAGCATCCACCACAGAGGGAAGCCCACCCATGTGTGAAGCACTTAGCATGCCCCCTGCAGTTAGTGATGGCTCAGCAAATGGGAGGGGGTTATGTCTGTAGCTGGGGGATTGTGGGGCTGAGGGGTATAAGCACTCACAGGAACTCCAAACTGCATCAAAACTCTGGATTTCTCCCAATTTCCAAATCTTCTTCCCCCACACCGCTTACAAAAGTGATGGTCAGGGATGCCTGGGTGGCTCAGTCAGTTGAGGGTTGGCTCTTTGTTTTGGCTCAGGTCCTGATCTCATGGGTCGTGGGACAGAGCCCCATGCCAGGCTCCAAGTTCCGTGCAGAGTCTGCTTGGAATTCTCACTCTCCCTCCCCCTCTGCCCTTCCCCCGGCTTGTTCACTTGCCCCCTCTCAAACAAACAAACAAACAAACAAATAGAGGTGACGTTTGGCTTTGGGAAGGAAACCAGGCTAGGGACCTCCAAGTTAGCCTGCTTGTAGCTCGGCTGCTGATAACAGTCATGGCACTGATGATATTCATGCCATTTCTCATTTATGGAGGACGGACTCCGTGCCAGACAACAGGGCATGTGCCCAACATGTCTCAGCTGGCTGGTTCCCCCGAGGACCCCCACTGGGTGAAGCAGGCCAGCCGTCCCCACCTGGGCGAAAGCTCTCTTATCTCGTGTTCCAGGGAAGGGCACTAAGGCCCTGAGAGACCCGGTGCCCAGCGGGGCTGTTTCCTGGGTTATTCGGCTCCAGCCCTGAGCTTGGACCCCCACCCACCTCCACCCTCCCAGCCTCCCACTGACTCAGCTGGGGAGAATTAGCAAATTCAGGGAGGAATTTGGGCTCTGCTTCACCATCCCTCCCCGCTCTGTTCTCTAAAATCTGGACTTGGAGCTGGTATGGCTTTGTGTGCGTACACACGTGTGCACGACACTCGTCTGTGGGCAGGCCGGATGGGGTGGGAGCTGTGTTCTGGCCCCATGCATCCTCCTCTGGGCAGATGGGATTTGTTTGGTTCCGCGGAGCCCTCTTATGCCAAGTGACTCATCCCCCGGTCGACTGGGGGTGGAGGTTCGGGGGAGGGTGTTTGCTTTCCTGGGGTTTGCTCGATGGTTAAACCCACGGAGATGGCACCTGCAGGGCCTTCTAGTGCCCTGGCAACCAGGCCACCCTCGGTCCCTGAACCCTGTCCCCTCTCTCCAGTGGGGCCAGGCTGCTGACTCCCAGGAGGCCACCGCCTTCTGAAGGGTCACCCACATCCTCCTTGTTTGCTGTCATTGTTTCCCTAGCAGCTGGAGAGGTGCTCACTCACTCACTGGCTTGGGGTGTTTCTGTGAACCAGTTTGGAACAAGAAGGGCAGCATTCCCCCAGCCCCAGAGAGAGGTGTGTGTGGGACCAGCAGCCTGTTCCTAACCACAGCACCTTCTCCTCCCAACCTCCTGTGGACAGCCACAGGAGGCTGTCCTCGCCCTTGGTTGCTGAAGCCACCCTGAGAAGCACACTCTGGACCACCGTGAGAAACACAGACAGGGGCAGTACATGCTCAGGCCATGTCTGCACCCACTGGGAAAGAGCCCACAGGCTTTAGTTTGAAGCCCACCTGGGTTTGAATCCTGGCTCAGCCACACACCCACCTGTGTGCCCTCAAGGGGGTGGCTTAACCTTTTGGGATCTTGGTTTTCCCATCTGTAAAGTGGGGAAAAGCCAGTTGTGGCATGATGTGTGCCAAGCACCTGGCATGGAGGCCCCTCTCTTCTCCACTCTTCAAGGGGACAGCAGGGGACTGGCCCAGCTTCACCCTGGGTTTTGTAACATGTATTTACTTTTCTTGCAGAACAATGCAAGGGATGGAAAAATCATGCTGGCTCTCCAGCCCAGCTCGGCTGACTCACACTCAGTCCTGGGCTGGGGGCCTGGTGAGCTCCCCACAACACCCCGGGGGCCAGATGGGAGGCTGGACCCTGGCAGCAGGGGGAGGAAAGGGTCCATGGTGAGTCACCCACCCTGCCTGCCCCTGAGTCATCCCTCAAGAATGTGCCTCAGGGCCCTACCCGCTGGGGGCCCCTGGCAGGCTGCCCCATCCTGGCCATCTCCCCACTGCCTGCCAGGGAGCCCCGCCCTGCCACCCTCCCAGAGAGCTGCTGCTCAGAGGACCCTCCTGCCAGTGCCTCTGGATGCAGGGGTGTATCTTACAGATGTGTCTGTTTCCAGCTACTGAATAGTGACCACTCTGAGGCTCTGGTGCCCCTGGCAGCCCTGGCCCTTCCCCTGGGCCCAGCCACTGAGAGGTTAACCCTCAACTCTGCAGGGGGTACTCTCAGACCCTGCCTCACGCACTCTGACCCAGCCCTACTAGCACATCAGTCCATCTGGTAGATCCAGGCCTCATCTTGAACCCTGGATTGCTTTCCAGTACAACCTGCTCCCTCTCTCTGGACATCTCATTCTAAGCCCATCCCTGGGCCTCTCAGCCGGGCCAGAAGGGCCTCCCAGTGAGGAGGTCACACTGTCAGGGCAGACAGCAGAGCTGGGTGGGACCAGACAGGCTCTGCCAGGCCTGGGATCCCCGCAGGACAGGCTGCCCAACCCTATCCCAAATCTCCTGTCCTCCCCTAAATACCCAACCTTTCTTCCTCCCACCCCACCTTGTGGGGCCCTGCCAGGGCTCACGCTGCCCAGACCGGTAGGGCTGCATTTCTGGGGCCAGTGTCCAGGGTGTGGCAGCCCCTGGGGATGGTCCAGGTCAGAAGGTCAGAACCCCATTCCCTCCAGAGCCTGGAGGCCTGAGTGATGGGCAAGCTAGGCCACAGGGGGCAGAATCAAATTAGCTTTTAGCTTGAAGCCAACCTGGGTTTGAATCCTGATTCTGCCATGTACCCAGCTGTGTGATCTTAGGCAAGTGGCTTAACCTCTCTGAACCTCAGTTTCCCCATTTGTAAATTGGGGAAGAGCCAGTGAGTTAAGATGTCAAATCCTAGCTCCTCTGTTTCCTAGCTATGTGACCCTGAGGAAATGTCTTCACTTCTCTGAACCTCAGCTTCTCCACCTGCAAAATGGGAATACTCTGACACTTGTTCCACAAGGTCTTGAAAGGATTCTGTGAAGTAAGACATGCAGTAATGACAAACAATCCCAACTCTGCTGAACATTTACTATGTGCTAGGCCCTGTGTTATGGATTCCAGCTTGATTGAGGTGTGACGGACATATAACAAAGGGTACATCTTTAAGTGTACCATCCAGGGGCGCCTGGTGGCTCAGTCAGTTAAGCATCTGCCTTCAGCTCAGGTCATGATCCCAGGGTCCTGGGATTGAGCCCCGCGTCGGGCTCCCTGCTCAGTGAGGAGCCTGCTTCTCCCTCTCCTCTCTGCTTGTGCTCTCTCTCTCAAATAAATAAAATCTTTAAAAAAAATAAAGTGTACCATCCAATGGGTTTGACATCAGCACCCGACGGTGAAACCATGACCACAACAAAGATGATGAACTGGCCTTCCTCCTCTCCCCATTTTTCAGATGCGGAAACTGAGGCTCCAAGACGTTAAGAGTCCGCTCAAGGTGGTCAGGAGAGGACTCAGGATTTAAACCCTGCAATCTAGGGCACCTGGGGGGCTCAGACGGTTGAGCGTCCGACTCTTGATCTTGGCTCAGGTCATGATCTCAGGGTCCTGGGATCGAGCCCCGCGTTGGGCTCCCCGCTCAGCAGGGAGTCTGCTCGTCTCCCACTCCCTCTGCCCCTACCCCCACTCACGCTCTCTCAGTCTCTAAAATAAATAAATAAATCTTTAAAATATTAAAAAAAAAACCCTCAACAACCATGCAGTCTGAGCTAGCGCCTGCGTCCCCATGTCTGCCCCCATTCAGTCAGGTGCCTGGCACAGAGTAGGCACTCAATGTCACTGCTGAATGAATGAACAGGAGGGTCAATGCATGATAGTGGTCCCAGCGAAGGTCCAGGAGAACTGACCAAAGGTTAGTAGGTCCTGAGTCAGAACCATGGTGAAGAGAAGGTGTTCGTTCATTCATTCATTCATTCATCAAATATTGATTGAGTACCTACTATGTGACAAGGCCTGTTTTAGGCACTCGGGATACAAGGCTGAGCACAAGAGACACAGATTTCTGCCCTCAGGGAGCTTGCTGCAGAGGGGTGGGCTTGGGGGATGTTGAGTTTAATGCCACCTGTGGGTGGATGATGGCACCTGTCCTGGGTCCCCAGTGATGGAGCACCCCAGGCAGACAAAGTCATGGAGCAGGGGCCTGGAGAGACTGTGAGGAAAGCAGTCAGACCCAAGGCTGAGGGTGGTTGGCGCCCTGGCAAGGAAGGGGAGGGAGGCAAGTGAGGGACCCTAGTTCCCTCATCATACTCCCAAACATCACTGACATTTCCACAGGAATCAGGCTCCCCCAACCCCTCAGGGGAGGATCTTCTTGCCTCCACAGTGCCTCCCACACATTCACCCATCCATTTATTGGGCACCTACTATATGCCCAGCCCTGGGGGGTACAGCGGCTAACAGGATACAACCCACATATTCCCAGCCTGAGAAGGGAAAGAGATCGAAAAGCAGACAGACAACACATTTTAAAGAAATGAAATAACTTAAATGCCCACCAAGGGGTATGTGTGGCTGATAAATGCTGAGACAGACATCTAACATTGGGTGGAAGGGGACAGACACATGGGGGGTCTGTAGGCCTCGCAAGGAAGGAAGCACTGGGTGTATTAAGTGAAAAAAAAAAAAGAAGTGACCCACCACTGCATATTGCATTTTCGCCGTTTGTGATGTGAAATAGAGCTGCCCCTGTATCCCTCCTGCTTGCCTAGGTCTGGGTCTGCCTGGACCTTTTGTCCATTCTCTCTGCTGAGGTCAAACATTCCTGCCAGAGACCTGGGTGGCCAAGCCCCCATGCACTACCCTCCCAGGCCATTCTCTGGTCACTGGCTCAGGCTTAATCCCTCGCCTGGGCTTGGGCCCCGGGACTGATGAGTCAACACCAGTTGGCTCTGGACAAACACCCCCTCTTTCGCCCCCGCCCCTGTTCAGTCCATCCTGTTCTCTGGAAAGGGCCCAGCCTCTGCTGGTCTAGGGGCGACTCTGGAGAAGCCCTGTCCAATGGCACTTCTTTAGATGCTAGAAATATTCTGTGTACATGGGAGGCAAAAGCCACATGTGGCTGTTGAGCACTTGAAATGAGGCTAGTGCAAGAGAATTTTTAAATTTATTGTTCATTTTTATTATTTATATAAATATGATATGTTAATATGTTAATTAATCCATGTGATTAATTTTAAATTTAAACAGCTGCATGTGGTTGGTGGTAATTGCTTCGAGTGATTTGGGAAAGTCAGATTGGACCCAGGCATAGAGGAGAAGTGGACAGCCGAGGACCCTGGCCTCTCCCCGCAGGCAGGGGCAGCTGGGGCCTGAGAGACTGAGCTGGGTATGTGGGGCTTTCCCTTGGGGTCTGCTCTGTTAATGGGGCCAGGCGTAGGTTTTGGTGCCTGTGGCCAACCTCCTACCTGCCCAGCATCTTGGTCTGACCCCAGCGTGGTGGGCAGAATCATGACCTGGACTGATCCCTTAATATTGGGAGTGCCCAGCTACAGCACCATGGTCCAAACTCTCTCAGATCCCACCTCTCCCTCTGCCCATCCCTGCTCCCACCTACACTGTTCCAGAGGAACTTAGGATGGGGGGTTAGGGTCACATCTAATTTGCTGAAAGGCAAGGGCAACGCACTCCCCTTTCCAACCCAGAGGAGTCAGAGGCCATAGCTGTCCTGGTCCTGGTCCCTCTAAGCATCAAGCTTGGGTACAGGGACTTTTTGCAGTGACCCCAGGCCAGGGAAGCAGGGGCAAGAGGGAGAATGCACCAGGAGGAGGCCAACCAACCCAACGTACAACCACAGGTGGGCCCCACAGTGGGCTAATGGGGGCCCCCCCAAAAAAAGTTAAGTCCAAGTACTAACCCCCTGCAATCTAGGAATGTGACCTTATTTGGAAAAAGGTTCTTTCTAGATGCAAATAAGTTAAGGATCTCAAGATGAGATTTTCCTGGATTTAGGGTGGGCCCTGCATCCAATGACAGCGGTCCTTATAAGAAAAAGGCAGAAGGAGATTTGCAACATGGAGACACACTGAGAAAAGAAGGCCATGCAGTGACCAGCGCAGCTAGAGATGGAGAGATGAGATCTGATGATACAGGCAGGGGCCACAAGCCACGGAATGCAGGCAGGCTCTAGACGCTGGAAAAGGCACGGAAATGGATTCTCCCTTCAGAGGTTCCAGAAGGAGCAAACCCTGCTGACAATCTGACTTTAGCCCAGTGAGGCTGATTTCATATTTCTGATCTCCAGAATTGTCAGATAATAAATGTGTGGGTTTTTTTTTTTTAAGGCCATAGAGCATTAGTAAGAAATTAATACACGAGGTTCCTTCTTCCCTGCCCCAAGGTCGGGGGGTAGTCTGCCATCACGGTAACTTGGGGTGTGAGGAAGGTCATGGGTGAAAGCAGGAGAGCAGGGGCTGGGGGAACATGGAGGAACCTCAGAGACACGATGCTCAGTGAGAGAATCCAGTCATGAAAGGCCGCATTGCGTGTGATTCCACTGATATGAAATGTCCAGACTAGGTAAATCCATAGAGACAGAAAGCAAATCAGTGGTTGCCAGGGGTTGGGGGACACACGGGGAGGGACTGCTAAATGTTATGGGGTTTCTTTTTGGAGGGATGAAAATGTTCTAAAAATTGGTGGTGGTGGTGGCACCATTCTGTGAATATACTAAACACCACTGGCTCACACACTGTATGTGGGTGTACTGTATGGTGTGAGAATTATGTCTTAATAAAGCAGAGTCATCACTTTCCTCCACTGCACCATCTCAAATGTCACCCTCTCCTAGAAGGTCCCTGGAAAACGGTCCCTCTCTCCTAGCTGACACTATTTACTCGTTTTATTTTATTTATTTATTTATTTATTTACTTACTTATTTACTTATTTTTAAAGATTTATTTATTTATTTGACAGAAAGAGACACAGCGAGAGAGGGAACACAAGCAGGGGGAGTGGGAAAGGGAGAAGCAGGCTTCCCGCGGAGCAGGGAGCCCGATGTGGGGCTTGATCCCAGGACCCTGGGATCATGACCCGAGCCGAAGGCAGACACTTAATGACCGAGGCACCCAGGCACCCCTATTTACCCATTTAAAAAAAAAATTTCCCAACGTGATTTCTTGAATTATTATGGTCAGATGTACATAATATAAAACTTATATTTTACTAACTAGAATTAAGATTAAAACTTGAAAAAAAAAGAAAAACCTTACCATTTTAACCATTTTTAAGCGTATAGTTCAGTGGCATCAAGTACATTCACGATGTTGTGCAATCCTCACCACCATCCATCCCCACAACCTTCTTTCTCATCTTGCAAAACTGAAACTCTGTTCCCATTAAACATTAACTCCCCATTTCTCCTCCCCCTCCCCCCGCACCCCCCCTTCCACTTTCTGTCTCTATGAATTTGACCACTCTAGGTCCTTCATATAATTGGAATTAAACAGTATTTATCCTTCTGTGACTGGCTTCTTCCACTGAGCGCAATGTCTTCAAGATTCATCCATGTTGTAGCATGTGGCAGAACCCTCTTCCTTTTTAAGGCTGGACAATATCCATGTTATCCCCATTTTAAAAGAGGGGACACTGTGGCCATATACACTGCAGGGACACTACAAGGCGGCAGGGCCAGAATTCGCACCCAGGTGAACCTGACTCTAGCACCCACTGCTCACCACTCTGCCACCCAACCCCCTCCCAAGTGCCACACTGACTCCCCGTGCACCCTACCTTTGCTCCCTCTCTCTTCCCTCCTCACTGAGAGCTCCTGGGGCTCAGACAGCCTTTTACTCACCTTTGGACCCTGACCCCACCTGCAGCACCTGGTGGAGTCCCAAAGCTTGTGTGGAAGTGACTAGACCTGGGTGTGGACTGGGGGTCTAGGTGTGCAGTGCCTGGCTGTGCAGCCTCCTGGATCAGGCCCCTCCAGACTCAGCCTCTTGTTCCATCAAAGCTGTCCAATGACAGGTTACTACCTGCACACCTGTACGTAGCCAAGGACCCTGCCAAGGACCCCTGTGGCCCTCGAGATTCCCAAATCCAGGAGGTTCCTGAGTTGCACTCTGAGAAGGGAGAGGAACTTAGAGGCAGCCCTAGGACAAATGAGACGTGGTGTAGAAAGCAGATTGGAGGTTGCCAGGGGCTGGGAGAGGGAGAAAGGAGGGACTGCTTGATGGATACTGGTTTTCTTTTGGGATGATAAAAATGTTCTGGGACTAGATAGTGGTAGATAGTTGTGCAACCTTGTGAATATACAAAAAAAACATTGAATTGTACACTTAAAATGGTTAAGATAACTTTTATGTATATTAACCATGATTTAAAAAAATGTCCCATCCTCTCCAGCTTCAGCACCATCCTGGGGCACCCATGTATTCCAGAGCCCACATCAAGGGCCACTCACGTCCCCACAAGGGTCTGGACTTTGGATCCCCTCACTCTTAACCCCCTCTTTACTCCATCATTTCTTGGTGTCATACTGAGCTATCCAACTGAGGACATTTTCCTGCAGGACGGACACGTTCTGAAGATATCTGCATTTGGGCCCAGTTTTTTTACTCAAATAAATGCATTGCTAATGGTTGAATTTCCTGTGGCAGGGGCCCATCTGTGGGGGAGATATTCAGAGATGTGGGGGTGGTTTCTGGAGTCTTCAAAAATTACCTCACCACATGGCAGCTTCGGCTTGGTCATTTCCGCAGGGCAAGTAGGAAGCAGCAGATAGAGGCTGAAGGTCCTGCCCTTGGGACTGCCCTCTCACCCCCCAGAGATCCCATGGACTCAGCCCATCCTTCTAGTACCTCCTTAGCCCAGAACAAAATGCCTGGATATCTTTATAGTACAGGCTGGAAAATCATATCTTCTGGGTAATTCAGCTACAGTCCTGGGCAGAAGAAGGCACTGGAGAACTAGAGTCCTTGGTTTGAGTTCCTTAGTAGCTGTGTGACCTTGGGCAAGTTACTTAATCTCTCTGTGCCATAGTGACCTTCTCTTTAAAATGAAGATTAAAATAGTTTTGATCTTAAAAGACTTTTTTTTATTTTTTAAAAAGATTTTATTTATTTATTTGACAGACAGAGATAGCGAGAGCAGGAACACAAGCAGGGGGAGTGGGGGAGGGAGAAGCAGGCTCCCCCGCCGAGCAGGGAGCCCGATGTGGGGCTCAATCCCAGAACCCTGGGATCACGACCAGAGCCGAAGGCAGACGCTTAAAGACTGAGCCACCCAGGCGCCCCTTAAAAGTTTTTTTTTTTTTTTTAATTTAGATAATCATTTAACATAACGACTAACCGTTTTAACATTAACCATTTTGATGTGTACAATTCAGGGGCACTGAGTGCATTCATAATGTTGGGCAACCACCGCCTCTATGGAGTTCCAAACATTTTCATCACTGCAGGGGTTGTTTTTGAGGATTAAATGTTTGTAAGGCTTTAGAACGGTGCCTGGAACAGTACGTGCCAAATAAGTGGTCAATAGATGGTAGGAATAATCAGAAATAGAACGGTGCTCATAATAGGTAACACTTGCTGGACAGTGCTATTAATTCGTTTCCCTCCAACTGGAGGAGGAGGGAGTTAGGGTCTCACTCTACTTTGGGCTGCATTTTCCACTTTGAGCTTTCCGAACCCACCCGGCTATGCCCCACGCCTCCCCGCCCGGGCCCAGAGTCCCATCCTCACCGGTTGGGAGCAGGGGAGACGCTGCTGGTAGGGAGGAAACCTGAGGCCTCCCCCTCAGTCTCAGAGCCTCTCCTCCGCTCCTGGGACTCTTCCTGGCCCGCTCCCTGCATCTCCCACGCCCGCTCCTGCTCCCCCAAGCTGTCACCTTCTGTGGCAAAGGAGACATGTGTGTGGGTGGGTAGCCAAGATTCTGCCAGAACCGAAGGGAGTGAATTGGAGTGGAAGCACGCCCACATCTGGGAGGAGCTCTGGCGAGCGGACCTCCCCCGCTTATGAGCGCCCCGCCTCCCACTCTGGGCAGGCGTTTAGTTCGAGCACTCCAGGATCCGCAAACGCTTGGAAGGACCCCCACGATCTGCCAGCCAGCACCACCAGACTTGTCCACTCAAAGAATCACTTGGGGACTTGTTGAACAGGCAGATTCCTAGCCTCCTCTGAGCAGTGCCCGGGAATCTGCATTTTAACATGTGCTCTGCTGAAAGGAGTCTGAGGAGCTGGAGAGTTTGGGACAGACTGTTCCGCCCCACCTTTCTAGGTGTGAACATCCCGCTCTCTGGTTACTTAGTGCCAATTTAACGCCTTCCGTGCTGTAACAACAGCTAAGTGTTAGTGCTCACTACGCGCCCGGCACTGACGCCTAGGACAAGCAGGCGAGTTTCCTTGCTGAGCCCCGGGTACAGCGGAAACATCCCTGGAGCCCATCTCCCGCAATAATTCCCCTTGGTGCGCGGACCCTAGAGTCGTGGACTGTCGTTTGCTGCCACCTTGTGGCAGGAATGGCAACTTTGCGCTCCATTTCCGTTCTTGGTAACTTTAATTGAAAGAATGCGCTGACCACCTACTGTGTGCCCGGTACCCAGTAAGGTCCTGGGGTCCTGGGGGCAGATGAATAAGACAGACATGGTCCCTGCCTCACGGAGCTCACAGTCTCCCGGGACAGTCAATAACGCACAGATAAATAAAATGAATGAATAAATGATTACAGAGTGTGACACATGCTAGAAAGGAAACGAACAAGGGCTGGTTATCATAGGATGCAAAGGCCTATGTATTTGCTAAACAGAGCATTGTCACACCCTTTCCCTGTCCAGGACTGTGGGCCACGCGAGGGCAGGTGTGTCTGCCTGATTCCCCTTTGGGAATGGTTGAAGTCACCCAGTGCTGGCACATAGTAGATGCTCAGTAAATGACCAGTGAATGAATACACGGAGGACAAGGTTGTCCAGCGCCAGCTTGTTAGCTCTAACAGGCCGAATAGATAGGGAGCGGGAAGGGAGGGCTTTGGAAGGGAGGCTGGGTCCCTAGGGATCTTGAGAGGGCTAGATGGGTTTGGGTATGAACTAAAAGGAGATGATGGCCAAATGTCACCTTCCCAGGGAGGCCCTGGTCCATCCTGTTTCAAATTGTACCCTCACTTCGTTCACTCCTTGAACCCTTTCCCTGCTTACCTTTTCTCCTTGGTACTTTTCACTATCTCACATACTATATACTTCCTTATTTGTTTAATGTCTGGCCCCCCCATTAATGTAAGCTCCAGGAGGGCTAGGATTTTTGTGTTTTGTTCGCTTAATGACTCTCCAGCACCTGGAAGGACATGACACTTAGTAGGTACTCTGTAAACCTACGCAGAGTGAATGAATGATGCATGGGTGGGGCTTGGGGCAGAGCCAATATGGATCTAGGAGTAGCCCATGGGAGGGGCGGGGATCAGGGTAATCCGAGTATGAAAGTAAATCTTACTCAGAGGGGAGGGGCTGGGCGGGGCAAAGGTCCGCGTGGGGGCAGAGCTAGACTGGGGGTGGAGCCTTGGGGGGGTTCTTCCCGGGGCTGGGCCATTTTCGAGGCTTGCAGTCTTCGGGGCGGGACCAGTATGGGGGCGGGGCCTACCTGAGGCGTGGCCAATCTGGAGAAAGGGCCGGGCTGGGGCGTAGTCAAACGGGGGATAAATAAAGGAAGGGAGGGGCTAAGGCTGGGGAGTGGCTAGGGCAGGACCAGCCAAGGGCCCGGGAAATCTGGGCGGGGCCGAAGCAGGGTGGCATGGGCGGGGCCAGGCTAGGGGCGGGGCTAGGCCGGATTCTCCGCTGTCCCAGGTCCTGGAGCACTCCCGCCATCCAGGTCTCGCTCCCGCCCTGCAGGCCCCTCCCTGGCTGGCCGGGCCCCAGGAAGCGCAAGGCAGGACGCCCAAGGCTGGGCGGCCGCGGTCGGGCCTCGCCCCAGACGCTGCGCTCCGGGCCAGGCGTCCGCTGGGGGCCCTGGCGGACTCAGCTCCTTACTAACCCCCGGGGCTACGTCCCCGGAGACTCCGAGGGCGACGGTGAGCAGGGCTGTGGGGGCCTGCGAGTGCATACGTGTGTGCTTGGATGTGCATACCGGTGTATGTGCGAGTGTGTGGACGTTTGTGCGCACCAGGGGAATTGTGTGCGTGCGCAGAGTTGGGTAGGTGTGAGCTCCAGGGAGCTGAGTGTGTGTGCGAAGTTGCATGTGTGTGCAAGGGCAGTCCCGTGTGGGAGGTATGTCGTGCATGTGTGTGCCTGTGTGTGTGTTACAGAGACAGTGCATGTGAAATTTAGTGAAGACTGTGTGTGTATGCAGCGTATCTTGGAGGAAAATGGGAGGGCAGGTGCAATGATACTTGGGGATCTATAGGGTCGGGACGTCTGTGGCGAGCTGTGGGGTGCGTGGGTGGGCGGTGAACTGTGGGAGTGTAAGAGTTGCAAAGGTGTGTTTCCATGTGAGCGGCAATGAGGGGTGCTGCTGCGGGCCTCAGTGTGAAGGGGTGGGGACCGAGGAAAGTTTGGGTACTGATTGCTCTTTGAGGGATGAGTGTGATCTGGAGCAGTGGGTAATGGACAGGGCAGGTGTTTGGGGCCTGGCTCAGAGTAATTTGGTGATCACATCAGTCCCCTTGCTTTGAGGGCTGGGGAAATGTGTGGGTGGAACCTGAAGGGGCTGGGCTTGGCCCTTGCTTGGGGAAGCAGTGGGCAGGGTTCTTGCTTCAGGTGGAGGGAGCTGCTGCCTTACCAGTCACCTGTCACCCAGGCTCTGTGTTCACTCCTACCTGGGTGGCTTCTGTTGGCGCTCCTGCGAGAACATGGTGCAGAAGTATCAGTCTCCTGTCCGAATCTACAAGTACCCATTTGAGCTGGTCATGGCGGTGAGTGACCCCTGATTCTCCAGCCCCTTGTGTGATGGTTAGAGGGACACAGGAGGTCAGCTATGCAGGAATGAGAGGAAGCCCCTCAGTCCCCCCAAATGAGAAGGAATTATTGAGTTGCTCTGCTGACCTGGTGGGTCAGGCTTCTCACTAGTGACCCCTCCACCCAGTCACCCCAGCCTTCACCACAGCCTCTGGAATCCTTGCCCACTGACCGGATCATGATGTACCTTTCTTTCTTTCTCCTCAATGAAGCAGCCTTGTTCTCTCATCTCAAGCTCCTCTAACAGAAAACAAAGATATCGTGGGCCAAGCCACTGCTGTCATTTGTGTAATGCTAATAATAATAATAGTAAATATACTAATTAATGATGATGATGGTAGCAGCCATTCACCGAGGGTTTACAGGGCCAAGTCTTTACATACATTGTTTCATTTTTCTCATTTTACCTTCACTTAACTGAAGCTTGGAAGGGTGAAGGGGTGGCCCCAAGTTCCGTGGCTGAGAAGAGGTAGAGCCAGGGTTCAGACCCATGCAGGGGGTACTCCTGAGCCATCATTTTTACCACCACTCCCCCAGGGTCCTCCTTCTGTTTGCACACCACTTTTCCTTTCCCTCAAGGAAGCTGAGAGAGGGCCAGTGTGCAGCAAGGGCAGTCGTTTTCAAGGTGGCTTCAGACTCACTCTATGTAAGTCAGGCAGCCAGTCAGCTGAGGGGCTAGAATTGACTCCCAAGCTCTTGGCCTCCTGAATCAATGGTCTTTGCCCCATGGGGCAGGTGCTGTAAATAGGCAGATGTACCTTTCCTTCTGGGGACCATCCCTCTGCCTCTCAGAGGTCCCATTCCTTGGGGAAAAGGAGGCAATGCTATGGGCTTGTGTTAGGAGTGAATGAGAAATGTGTAGTGCCTCTGGCCCACTGCCTGGCACACAGTCAGCACTCACAAAATGTGGTTGTCCCTGCTCTTCCACCACATGGTGTTATAAATGATTGTATTGAAAGTGCAAGAAACACTGGCATCCACCTGCGTCCTCCCCATCCCAGCCTGGCTGCTTAACTTCAGCCTTTGATTCAAGGACTTTCATATCAATTGGTACCTTTGTGGGTGTGTGTCCTACCTGATCTTATTCTACAAAGCTACCTATGTATGTGTTTATAATCACATAATGGATTTTAAAGCATCTGGAGTCATTCATACATGTTGTGTTGTTATGTGCAGATGATTCCAGGGCAAGAGGCAGGGGGCAGGCCTGGGGTTGTATTGACCAGCTAGGTGACCTTGAGCAAGTTACTTAACCTCTCTGAGCCTCCATTCCCCATCTCTAAATGAGGAGTACATGGTTTCCAAATCCAGGCTTTGTGCCAATGGATTAAATGAGTCGATATACGTAAAGCTCCCAATGCAAGATCTGGCACAGACCAAATGCTGTTACCATCATGGTTGTTGCCGTGTGTGGCTGTGTGATGAGGGTGGGACACCCTCCCTCCCGTAATGAGGGTGGGACACCAGGGGATGATGAAGAGTCAGAAGCGCTAGGTTCTTGCTGGGGCTCTGCTGTGCTCTGGCTGTGTGCGGTTGAAAAGTTACTGAATTTCTCTGAGCTTTGGTTTTCCGTTTGTGAAATGGGGATGGTTATATGCACTTCACAGAGTTGTCATGAGGATTAAAGTTTATATATATATATGTTATAAATATATATTATAATATATATTATAACGTAGGGGGAATAGGGGGGTGGGGGGCAGGTGCCCTGCAAAGAGCTTGGTCCATACCAAATAGACAATAAATGGCAGCTAAATATAAATATTTGTCTTCTGTCTAAGGCTCCAGGCAGCTCACGTATTCTAAGACCCTAGGACTCATTCATTTATTCATTTAAAATAAGAGAGACACCATTCTGACCCTTCTGGAACAATCCAGGGCCCTGTGGTTTTCTACCATGAAACTGAGACAAATAACTGTAAAATGGAAAACTAATACTGTTTTATTATTGCATGAGCTTAATAAATGTAAATTTAATTTAGCATATTTAGGATTCTCAAAAATATTTACAATTGTTGCACTTCAAAATAAAACACGCCAGCTAAAGTAGCATGTAAGTCTGTATAAATAAGACTAGGAAAGTATTCACATTGAATTTACCGGAGTATGTTAAGCATATTTTGTAAGCTTCCTGTTTCATAAACGAAGGCAGGACCCCCTTTACTCCCCTATCTATTAACAATCCCTAGGTGTTGATGTATAGAGGCTTGTGGGCACAGTAGGAAACAAAGGTTTTCAGATACTTATTATCTGTATCTGCATTAATTTATTTGTATTTCTCAAAGGGACAGCCTTGCCCACGTTTCCTTATCTTCCATACAATTCTTGTTGGTGAAGAGGCCCCAAACCTCTGCAATGTTACCGACAAAGCCACTTTGCCGACTGTTTACAAAATGTCATTGTCCCCAAAATAGCTGCATAACTCAACATAACTTGCATGCTGTGTGGGCACAAAAGGGTTTTTCTGCACTTAATGTCCGTCTTTGTTTCTCAGCTAAACACTTGCCTTCAGTTTGGGTCAGATGCCAGGGAAGTTTCAGATGGACTCAGCTATTCTCAGTGCATCCGAATGACCAGATGAGCTGGCCTTTGGTTTTTCTGTTTAACAAAACTGACTTCAGAATTGAAGCATTCCTTGCTTCAGAAGTCCACAAGGAACAAACACAAATGACTAAAACCGAACTCAAGGAACTGGTTATAAAATAGCACTGAGCCAACCTTTCTAGACAGAGCTTAAAAAATTACCCCCCCCAAATTTTTTTTCTTTCATTTCAAAGATTTAACTAATCCAGTGAATGGGTGTCTCTCTCCTTGGGCCATATCCCCTGATGTGAATTTTGTTTCTGAAGGGTGAGATTCCAAGGACCTTTGCTTCCTTCTTTCTTGATTGTATTCTGTATTATTTGGTTCAAAACAGTGCGCTCGTATTATCTTGGTAAACAGAGGGAAACAATTAAGACAATGGAGGTAGCTGTGTATCCAAGGTTGGAAAGGGTCTTTGGTCCCTTTGTGTGTGGGGTCCCAGACGGTGGTGGTGGGGTCTTTGTGCAGAGAACACAAAGGCCGTGTCTTGGACTTCAGACAGTGGTCCCTTGAGCATCAAAGGCCACTCTCTGGTCAGCCTGCACCCTGTTGTGAATGGATTCCGGGTTATCTGGGCTCTCCTCCCAGATAGATGGTAGTGAAGAGCCAGATCCATCCTCTGGGTCCCTGCTCCGATTTCTCAGCTGGAAAATGGAGGATAATAAAGCCTCTTGCTCTACCAAGAGTGGAAGTGTGAGGATTGAAAGAAGGGACAGGGGTGCCTGGACAGGGCCTGGCATATTGTTCATGCTGGTGAAATATTACTTAGGTTTATTGTTATTATGTATTGTTCTAACAGCTTTATTGAGTTATAACTCACATACCCGATTAAAAGGTTCAAGTCAGTGGTTTTTAGTATTCATAGAGTTGTGTACCCATCACCACCATCAGTTTTAGAACATTTCATTGCCCCAAAAAGAAACCCTGTTCCCATTTGCAGTCCTCTTCAATCCCTACACCCTCAGCCCCTGACAACCACTAGTCTACCTTCTGTCTCTGTAGACTTAACTATTTAGGACATTTCATGTAAGTGGAATCATAGAATATGTGGCCCTTGGTGACGGGCTTCTCTCACTCAACATCATGTTTTCAAGGTTCATCCAGGTTGTAGCATGTCAGCACTTCACTCCTTTTTATGGCTGAGTCATATTTCGTTGCCTGGATAGACCACATTTGTTTTCCACTCATCAGTGGAAGGATTTTTTCCAATGTTGGCCTATTACAAATAACACCGCTATGAACGCTGAGGCCCAAGTTTTTGTGTGGACATATTCCTTCCAAAGAAATCCCTGCCATGAATGGTAGTGATCGTTTGTGGGTTTAGGCAAATTTTATCTTAAATGTTATTTAATAAACATGTTCACAGTGCTTATGAGGTCCCAGGCACTGTTCTGAGCCCATTCAAATATTAAGTTGTGTACTTCTCCTAAGCACCCCAAGAGATAGGTTCTCTGGGTAGCACCATTCTACTAGAGGAGGAAACTGAGAAATGAGAAGGATGAATGGATTCCGCAAGGCTACAAAGCAAACATGAAGCAGGTGGGGACAATTGCAGGCAGTTCAGCTCCAGAATTTACATTCCCAATCATGAGCTCTGCCATTTCTCAGAGCTGAGGATCTCAACTCATTGAGGTGGCATCTGGGCCTAGTGAGTAGTCTGGCTGGGACGGTTACCACCAGGACTGTGTCCCAAATGCCTGCACTCCATCAGGACCCCACAAAAGGGAGCACAGCCGGAACCCACAGACCCTGGCCTTCTGGTAGGGGGGCAGCCAATGCTGACAGAGCCTGGCAGAGGTTACCTACCAGATGCTCTGTGTGCCCAGCTCTTAAGTCCAGCTCAGAGGCAGGAATTTTCATAGCAGCCTTGGCTGCAGTGGGAGGGAAAACTAAGGTTTACAGAGGGTACGGAGACTATCTCCTAGTCAGTACATTCATTGGCTAGGGCTGCGTAACAATGTACCATGACTGGGTGGCTTAGAACAACAGAAATCTAGAGGCCAGCCATCCAAGATCAAGGTGTCAGCAGGGCTGAACCTCCTCTGAAGATACTTTGGAAGGATCTGTTCCAGGATTCTCTCCTGGCTTCTGGTAGTTCTTTAGCATGTGGTGGCATAACTCCAACCTTCACATGGCGTGTTTCCTCTGTGTGTGTGCCTCTGGGTCCAAATTTCCTTTATTATAAGGAAGGACACCAGTCATATTGGATTTATAAATACACTCTAGTGACCTCATTTTAACCTGATTACCTCTGTAAAGATCCTCTTTCCAAATAAGGTCACATCCAACATACCTTTTCTGGGGGAACATAATTCAGCCCATTATGCTCAGTAAATGGCATCATCAGAGATTTGAATTTAGGGAAATCTGACCCTATAGCCTGTGCTCACAGCCAGACATTCCAGATTCGGGCGCTGATGTTCCGTAAACACCTGTGCACCAGTGGCCACAGCCGTTTCAGGAATGACCTGGCTGCCTCTTGTCAGGGCACTGCCCCGGGATCCCAGTGGGGCTCCCAAGCCCCGTGACTTCAGCTCATCTCAGATTCTGCAAATCCAAAGAAGGAAGATGGCTTGGAGTAGAATTTCCTTAGCAATAGGCTTTACACACAGAGGAAGGGTTATGGAGGTGAGAGCTGTCATCAGCAATTAAGTGTTAAAATATTTAAAGACCTGGCCTTTTGTACTTAAAACAGCTTGTAATTTAGCAAATGAGTTATTAATAAGGAGCAGCATCTAGAGGTAAATCCTTGCAGCTCAGGCCAGGGCAGTTACAGTTGGACCCGTTGTTATGGGCATAGTTTTAATAAAGCAACAGGGGCCTTATTTAAATGAGTTTAAATTAGTTCCCTGGAGCCCATCATCTGATCCTGTTGCTAACAGATTAAGGGAAGCGACATCTTCCATCCTGGATTTCTTACAGGGACCTGACGCGTTCTGATTTGGGCTGGGAGAACAGAGGCGATCCACTGCCTAGCAAAGTGATCGTATGATTTCAGAAGCAAATTTTAGGTCCTCACTCATTAGTTTATGTAAATATTAATTCCCACATGTGTTCATGTATGCATCCTACGAATATTTATTGAGTTTCACTGTGTGCTAAGCAGCATGCTAGGTGTAGGGGCTACAACATAGTGGATTCCTAGCACTTTTTGAAATGCATTGTGATTCTGTTCGTTTGCTTCCTTGCTTGTTTATATGGGCCTTTCTCATTAAATTAAGCTTCAGGAAGGCGAGGGCAATGTCTATCTTGTTCTGGTTCTCCTGACACCATCCTTTCCTGCCCTCATGGAGCTTGCAGTGATGTGTGTGTATGTGTGTGTGTTTCTGAGAGAGAGAGAGAGAGGAACCAGGCAAATGCCATGTAGAGTGATTCCTAATAGGGAATGCACAGGGTGTTGTAGGAACAGGGGGAGGGCCCATTGATCGTCAGCTGAAGGTCTTTTAGGTCCTTCAGGCTGAGCCTTGCCAAGGGCAGGAGGGTCTACTTTGTGCAGAGAAGGAGACCTTCTCTCTGAAGGAATAAATGTGGCTCATCTGGGCTCCAGTGTGAGTTAGAAAGTGATTGGCAGGGTCAATTTGTCTGTTCAAGGAACTTGGGAGCTTTGGAAGGCTTTAAGCATGAGTGACATGATCAGATTTAGGGTTTAAATGGATTGGAGGGGGTTTTCCATCCCAGAGGCCTGGAGAACGTGGGGAAGCAGAGGTGACAGAGGCTGGGCACATTCCTGAGACACTTGAAAAATCTCAAATAGTGTTTCCCTCCCATCGCGATCCTGACATACCGCTAAATGTCAAGATGCTCTGGGCTGGCCTCTCTGCCTCCCAGTCCCTCCCTGAGCCATCAAGGGCACCAGCTGATCCTGGAAGTTTGTGGGTACAGAGTGTGTTCAGAGGAGGAGAGTTTCCTCCACCCTGCTCCCCATGCGTGGGTGAGAATCCACAGCAGGTTTTTTTGTGCAGTTGCCGGGCGGGGCGACCAGCCTATGCACTCCATCCCCCAGTGCTGGAGAAGCCAGGCGTTCTGATGGTGTGACCCCCCGAGGCAGAGACACAGTCCTGGCCAGGGCAGAGGGACATCCAGATCTAATTCATGCAAAGAAAGGATAGAATAGGAAGGAATAATACCTCGGCCGCATTAATGGCACCCCATGCTACAGCCTCAGTCAGGACCAGGAAATTGAAAAACAGGCAGAATTGTTCCCTGGCCCTTTGTTTGGGGCTGATTCACTGGCCAAGAGCGGCGGCTGCATGGCTCTCGTGACCACAGACGGGAACTACTGAGGCATTTATTCACCTGTGCAGTAGGCACCTGCAAGGACTCAGCTTTGTGCAGGTGGAGCGTAAACAGCGATACACGGGCACAGGTTACCTGCTGGGCCTGCCGCAGTGCACTGGCAGGTGCAGACAGAGCCCACTAATGGGGAGATGAAGGTCCTGTGCTGCCCCACCTGCTCTTTCATGTAGATCTATGTCAATGGTTCTAACTTCCTGCTTTCTTTCCCCAGCACCTGCTCCTCCCTCCCTCTCAGCCTCCTTTCCTTCCTTCCTTCGTTTCTTCCTTCAGCAAATATGGGCCGGGCTTCTAGAGCATCCCAGGTGTTGTACGAGGACACTGGGGAATCCAGGGGTGAAGAAAATAGACATAGAGACTGAGGTGTTGACTAAAAACAAACACACAGACATGATATTCTACTCCAAATCACAGCCAATGCTCCCAGCAGGGCTATAAACCACCCAGGAGATGGGGCTTACTCTTTTTTTTTTTCTTCAAAAAATCTGTGGTAAAATATACACAATGCAAAATTTCCCATTTTAACCATTTTTAGGTGTACAGTTCAGTTCAGCATTAAACGCATTCATAGTGTGGTGCAGCTCTCACCACCATCTATCCCCAGAATTCTTTTGTCTTCCCAAACTGACACCCTGCCCCCATTAAACACCAACTCCCCGTCCCTCCTGCCCCTCCCAGCCCCTGGCGTCCACCCTTCTACTCTCTGCCAGGGAATCTGACTATTCTAGGGACCTCACACAAGCGGAACCGTGCAGTATGTGTCCTTTTGCGTCTGGCTTCTTTCACTGAGTGCGATGTCTTTGAGGTTCATCCATGTTGTAGCAGGTGTCCATGCTGCCTTCCTTTTTATGGCTGAATCATATTCCCCTCTATGGATGGACCACATTTTGCTTATCCACGCATCCGTCAAAGGACACTTGGGATGTTTCTACCGTTTGGCTACTGTGCATGATTCTGTACAAATATCTGTTCCTCTCGTCCATTTAAAAGTCTACGATGTCATGTCTGGCACTGCGCTCTGTGCCTTAAACATATTATCTACCTTTAATCTTTACTGTAGTCCTTACGAAGTAGGTATCACCATCATTCTCGTTATCTTCTCTTTCTCTCTCTCTCTCTCTCTTTTTTTTCCGAGAAAACTGAGTCTCAAAAGGTTGAGCTGGCAAGGGGCAGAGGTAGCATCTAAACCCCGTGCTCTGCTTCTGCCGTGCTGCCCACACCCGAGCCTTGCCCCCTTGCTGCGTCCAGATGCCCTGGCTGCAGGGTCCTTCTGCCTCTTTGTCTCTATATTTTGCCTCCCCCGAGCTGGCTTTGACTAGACTGGCAGCAGGTTATCCAGCTCCAGGACCCTCTGGGCATACCCGTTTTTATAGATTGTATCCAGCAGTCAAACGGCTCCAGTGGTGTGTTCTCCTGGTTCTACCACGCCCACTACCCTTAGCTCTAGCTAAGCAACTTGGCCAAAACTGGGGGGAATCCATACAGTAGAATATGGTTCAGCCACGAAAAGGAATGAGGCACTGACTCCTGCCACAATGCGGATGAGCCTTGAAAACACGATGCCAAGTGAGAGAAGCCAGGCGCAAAAGGCCACATACTGTATGATTCCACTCCCATGGAATGTCCAGAAACAGCAAATCTGCCGAGATCGAAAGTGGATTAGTGGTTGCCTAGGGCTGGGGTAGGGGCACTAGGGGTTGACTGTAATGGGTAAGGAATTTCTTTTTGGAGCGATGACATGTTCTGGAACTAGATGATGGTGATGGATGTACAACTTTGTGAATGTGCTAAAACCCACGGAATCGAACACTTTAAAAGGGTGCATTTTAGGGGCTCCTGGGTGGCTCAGTCGGTTAAGCATCTGCCTTCGGTTCAGGTCATGATCTCAGGGTCCTGGGATCTACTCTTGCCTCGGGCTCCCTGCTTAGCAGGGAAGCCTACTTCTCCCTCTGCCGCTCCCCCTGCTTGTGCTCTCTCTCTCTTGCTCTCTCTCAAGTAAATAAATAAAATGTTTTTTTAAAGGGTGCATTTTATGGTATGAGAATTCTATCTCAGTTTTAAAAAAAAGTTGGGGGAGCTGAGAGGATTGATATTCGTCAGTTCTGGGGTCTTCCACGCTTGCAGGGGGTGTGTGGGGGTCATCAAGAAAGGCTCCTGGAGGAGTGTGACGGGAGGTGTGTGCCTCCGTGTGAGGTCATACAGTGCTCAGTGCCCCGAATCCAGCCTGCAACATGGAAAGGGAAGGCAAAGTACTGGGCCAGAGTACGTTAGCGCAGTTTGGATCTTCTTTCCACACTCATGGTGGAAGGTTTGGGGTAAGCAGCTTCCAGCTTTTTTTGAATTTGCATGAGGAAGAGCAGGAAGGAAGGAGGGGTAGGGGGAGGAGGGAGCAGCTGTCAAGTGATTAGCAGAAATAGCTTTTCTGTACTTTATAGAATCTCACTCTTTTTTAAAATTTAAATTTATTTAACAAATGCTTATGTAGAACGAACCATGTGCTAGGCACTGTTCTCAGCACTTTACAAAAACGGACTCCTTTATTCCCCCCTACACATCCCACCACTCAGCAAGGTAGCTACTTTTCTTATTCTCCTTCTAACAAAACGAGCACATTAAGGAACTGAGAGCCGGATGACGCGTTCAAGGCCACACAGTTGGTAAGAAGCAGAGCAGAGATTTGGACCCAGAGTCCGTACCCTTAATGGGTTTGGGATGTTGTCATTCACTCATTCATCATGTAAATGCCTACTGTTGACTGTGTCATTTTGACAAGCCCTGGGGATTTGGTGGGAGGAGGAGAAGCTCCCTGCCAGGGGCCGATGACTTCTTGTCAGCGGGTGTGACGCACAAATGAAGGAAACGGTACAACCAGGTGCTCACTGGGAGTGAATTGCTTTACAGATGAGCCTGAAGGGAGACAAGGGGACATGCCCATGTTCGAGGCTGCCCAGCTGGAGGTAGGCAGGTCTGGCTAGGAGTCCAGCTGCCCATCTCCACATGCTAAGTGTGTCACTGTGGATTTTTACAGGACGGAGGTCCATGGGAGGCAGTCAACGGAAGTTTCCACTGGTCTCTGCCTACCCCAGCTGCGGCCCTGCATGGGCGGGTTCTGGGCCTTGGACCAGCTTCCTTTCTGAGTGAGGAGGTTTGGGTGTCCCTCTCTAGCCACCTGGCAGAAGGGCTGTAACCGAATCCTTCTGCTACCTTGTGTTCCTGGGGAGGCGGGGAGGCAACCATGTGCTTGTTCAGCACAGAGAAGCTCAGGCATGATTTGTTGGGACAGGAGCCCGTGGGGAGGATCCTGTGGATTGTTTGGTCCTATAAGACCCTGTGATGTGCCAAAGGCAAATGTACCCCTGACTTAACTGGTTTTAGGCCAGCAGGACTCAGTATTTCCAAACTATTGACACTTGTGATGTAACCAAAATCCCCTGAGAGGCAGGACAGGGTGGTTCAGGGCTGGGGTCTGGGTCAGATGGGCCTATGCTCCAGCCCCACCACTTACTGACAGTGTGATGCCTTCCCAAGCCTCAACTTGCCTTTCTGTAAAATGGGGAAATACTAGTTTCCATCTTGGGGCACTGTACAAAGAAATGATGCAGTTAGCACCCCATAAATGTCAGTAGCAAAAATGTCTGACACTGGGCCTCACAACCCCGGGGGGACTCTCCGGCAGGAGATATAGCCCTGGGATGGACTCTTCATATAGGGGCCCCTGCCTTCCAGATGGGACCTGAGCTCTGACCCGCTCCCCGCCCCAATGCCTGGCCTAGCTCCATCGTTGCTACTTGAGGAAGATAGCACCTTCCCTTTCAGGGTCAGGAAAAGCTGTGCCCCAGCAGCCTCTGCTGCCGACCAGCCCTCCGCCATCCACCGTTATCTGGTGGCTCCAGACAGAGCTCTTCTACCCAGAGCTTTGTTACAACAGGAAGTCAGCCTGGTGAAGCTCAGTTAGATGATCTGTCTCCACAGCCTGTCATTCCCCTCCGGGGACACCTTTCTTGGGGGCTTTTTGGATCACAGACAAGTTTAAATTATTTTTTTCTTTGCCTGTGGGCATTTATTAGTGGTGCTGTGTGCCAAGAGCTGAGACAGACACGTATGAGGTTAGTGCTGTGGAAAAAGCATGCAGCCCAGGCCTTCAGCACACCCCATGTGAGCTAGGATACAGCTGAAGGGTGTGATAAATGGTATCAAGGAAACGAATAAGCTAAAAGGACAGAATAGGGAAGGAGGCAGCCTTGCAGGGGAGAAGGTGGGGGAAGATGTTCCAGGAAGAGGGACTAGCACGGATGAGTCCCTGAAGCCAGAGCATCTCCTTAGTCCCCGATCCAGGTCCCTTTACCCTCTGGAAGACCCAGTTACTCAGGCCTCCCTCCTCCTTCACTGTCAAGTAAAGTGATTAGTGGTCCAAGGAGAGGGAACAGCTCATGCAAAGGCCCTGTGGTGGGAACAGATGGTAGGTGCATTAGTGTCCTGGGGCTGCATTTAAAAGTACTACATACTGGGTGACTTAAACAGCAGAAACATTTTACCTCACAGTCTGAAGCCTTGAAGTCTGAAATCAAGGTGTTGGCGGGATTGGTTCCTTTGAGGGCTTGAGGGAGAATCTGTTCCATGCCTTTCTACTAGCTTCTGGTGTTGCTGGTAATCTTTGGCATTCCTTGGCTTGTAGAGGAATCACCCAGACCTGTGCCTTCATCTTCACATGGTGTTTTCCCTGTATGAGTGTCTGTGACCAAATTTCCCCTTTTATAAGGACATTAGCCATATTGGATTAGAGATCTGCCCCCCCCCCCAGTATGACCTCATCTTAACTAATTACATTTACAAGGACCTATTTCCAGATAAGGTCACATTCAGAGAAACTAGGTAGGACACATGGATTTTATTGGGGGGGGGGCTTGGCGCACAACTGAACCCATAAAAATGTGTTCTAGAAACAGCAAGGCTGGCGTGGCTGGAGCAGAGGGAAGGTGGCTGATGGCAGAGATTGCCTGGGACCTGGTGGGCCACAGTATGGAGTGTGGGACATGTTCTGGGCATCCAGGCCTGTTCTGAGTATGTCATTTCATCTGGGAAGCAGGAGAGACTCTACAGTTAGAGGGAGTGCAGAAACTCAGGGACAGTGTGGCCATGCGCGAATAGGAGTTGAAGTACTAAAGGTGGAGAAGGCGGAAATCGTGATCACTCGGCCCTGGGGACAATGCCTGGCTGTTTCCCAGGTGCCCAGAAGAGCAAAGCCCTTCCGAGGGAATGGGGACTGGGCCATGCTGGGATTCAAATCCAGGTTTACCAATTTTCACTGTGTGACCTTGGGTAAGTTACTTAGCCTCTCTGCGTTCCAGTTCTTTCATTTGTCAAATGGGGATGCCACCCCATTTTACAGATGAGGAAACAGGCTCACAAGGCCACTCAGCGAGAAAGTAGCAGAGACGTGAACTGAGCTTGTCCAATTCTGAGACATGCACCCCTTTCCCTCCACATACTTTAAAAAAATGTCAGCATCCCTCTTCCTATGGTGGAGGGAAGCTCAAGCCGCCTCCTCTGGCTCCCTCCTACATTTGGTGACAAGGGAGTACTCAGATATGACTGGTAGGGAGCTGTCTGTGGTTCTTGCAAACCTGTGTTCTGCTGTCGTTTGAGTCTTGTTGCCTGGAGAATGAAAATTCTGTTTGCTTTAAATGAGCCAGGCTCTGCATAAGTAGCCAGCCTGGTTTCATACTCTGGGAGGCAAACTTGGTTATGTACCCATTTTCCAGATGGTGAAAGAGGCTTAGAGGAGGAAAGGACTTGCCTCTGTTGGGAGTAGGTGGAGCTGAGCCTCATACTCTCGCAGCTGGCCCACCACCACAGGATCTGCCCACTCTGTTATGCAGCTCTGTCCTCAGTGGGCAAATGTCTGCTCGCGGTGCACCCTCTGCTGGGGAACAAGGGCTCCTTATTCCAGCCCTGCTGTGTCTGCGGTGTCTGTACGAGACAGCCAGGCTCAACATATGGCAGGAAGACACACTACGCTGGCCTTGTGGGGCCTGGGGTGACACCAAGGGCACCGGGCACAGTTCCATTTCTTCTTGCCCCCACCCCCCTCTGCCCTTCTGAGCTGGGAGGAGCCCTGAGGAATGGGGGAGGAGGTGCTGTCCTCAGACGCCCGCACTATTTTTGGAGCTGCTTTGATCCCGATTTCCTGGCACATGGGCTGTGACAGGCGCTTGGAGCAGACCCCACTTGGATACAGTCAGCCATGGATGAGGGCTTGCCCCACAGTGGCTCTTTCCCTGGCAATTCCAGAACTGGGCACAGACTCCCGTCCTCCAGTCTGGAGGCCTTTTATTTCTTTTAATTCCTAACTGCCAGGACTAGAACTTCCAGGACGATGTTGAGCAGACATTGCCAGAGAGGACATCCTTGCCTTGTTCCCGATCTCAGGGGGGGAAGTATTCCATCTTCTAGCATTGAACATGATGCTGACTGTGATTTATCAGATTGAGGAAGTTCCCTCCTATTCTTCACTTGTTCAGTGTTTTTGTCACGAAGAGGTGTTGGATTATGTCGTGTTTTTTCCTGAAAGATGCCTTCTTTTGAAATGCCGCAGGCAAGCCCACTCTTCCTTCTGAGGTTGAAATCTCAAACGCAGCGCCAAAGAGTGATTTGCCAAATCATTGCTCATGCGCTCATGTGTCACGGCTCTGAAACAGGTGTTAAAATGATGTCTTGTTGGTAAAACAGCAGTGGTCACTGCTCTTATCTTAGGCCAGGAATTCATGTTTCTGCTCCTGTAAATGAGACAACCACCAGGCAGGAAGGAGGAGGGTTGAGCTCCAGGCCTCAGCAGCAGTGGGCCTCTCTGGGGCCACCAGCCCCCTTGGCACTCACTCCCGCTCTGCCCCCAGGCCTATGAGAAGCGCTTCCCCACCTGCCCGCAGATCCCGGTCTTCCTGGGCAGCGAGGTCCTGCGCGAGTCCCGCAGCCCCGACGGGGCGGTGCACGTGGTGGAGCGGAGCTGCAGGCTGCGCGTGGAGGCCCCACGGCTGCTGCGGAAGGTGGGCGGGGAGGAGGGTCCCAGGGGCTGGGGGGGGCGCGGAGGAGGGGACCGGAAGGGGTGTGGGGGACCTGGGGGCGGGTTCAGGTGGCGGACGGAGTGTGTGTGTGTGTGTAGGTGCCGGTATGGTGGTATGGCGTACTGGGGTGTAGGGCTGGTCTGGGAAGGACCAAGTCCTAGGAATTGATTGATGGGCTGGGGACTAGGGCCCAGGCTGGTGCGCAGGCGCCGGGGGTCTCAGGGTCTGGGGGTGGAGGGCGTGGTACAGAATCCGGGCCAGCTGGTGGGCAGGTGCACGGGGTCTCGGCGAAATCTCCATATCCTGCAGGCCCCCCCACTGCCCTTCCCTTGCAGATTGCGGGCGTTGAGCACGTAGTCTTCGTGCAGAGAAACGTGTTGAACTGGAGGGAGAGGACCCTCCTCATCGAGGCCCACAACGAGACCTTCGCCAGCCGTGTGGTGGTCAATGAGAGTTGCAGCTACACCGTGAGCCTGCGCCCCCAGTCCTTGCATCAGCCTAGATCCCCCTCCTCTGCCCCCAGGGCCTTGGCCTTTACAAGATGCAGGACACTGGCTTCCATCTGCAATTCAGATACACAGCTGATACTTTTTTGTTTGTTTGTTTTTAAAGATTTTATTTATTTATTTGACAGAGAGAGACAGTGAGAGCAGGAACACAAGCAGGGGGAGTGGGAGAGGGAGAAGCAGGCTTCCCCGCTGAGCAGGGAGCCCGATGTGGGACTCGATGTGGGACTCGATCCCAGGACCCTGGGATCATGACCTGAGCCGGAGGCAGACGCTTAACGACTGAGCCACCCAGGTGCCCACTTTTTTGTTTGTTTAAATAGTCTCAAGTATTGCTTGGGACATACTTAACAAAATATTATTCACTGTTTATCTGAAATTCAAATGTGGCATCCTGTATTTTGTTGGCGAAACCTGGCAACCTGCCTCCCTCATCCTCTTCTCTCTCTCCTTTCCTTCCTCCATGAAACACACCCTCATTTACAGTTTCTTCATCTGTTTTAAAATGGGGTTAATGATTGCACCTACCACATAGGTTGTGTTGAGGATTAAAGGAAGTAAACTATCCAAACCCCTTAGGAGAGTGCCTGGCACATACTAAGCCCCGTAGGTGTGTTACCTTTCTTTTTAAAAGATTTAATTTATTTATTTCACACAGAGAGATAGCGAGAGCAGGAATACAAGCAGGGGGAGTGGGAGAGGGAGAATCAGGCTTCCTGCGGAGCAGGGAGACCGATGTGGGGCCCGATCCCAGGACCCTGGGATCATGACCTGAGCCGAAGGCAGACGCTTAACGATTGAGTGGGTGGCAGCTTTTTATAAATCATTTTTAGTGCAATATTTCTCAGAGTGAGTTCAGCCAACAGATGAATCAGCATCACCAAGGCTGCTTGGGAAATGCAGGTTTCCAGGCCCCACTCTGGACCCATTCGGCCTAGGAATCTGCACGTTTAACAGACTCCCGGGTCATGTTTCTGCCCACGGAAGTTTGAGAAGTACTAAGCCTGGGTCTGCGTAGTAGCTGTGTCAACAAAGTTTGTCCTTGTTTTTATGTATATATATATATAATACATATATATACACACATATACATATATATAATATATATAAATATATAACAATACATACTTTAAAATATATATCTAGAATATATACTAATTGTGTTTAACTTGCTTATATATAATTGTATGTTAAATATATTACTCATTTAAATATATTATTATATATCAGTTTTTAAGGGAGAGGCATGCAGACACCAGACCCACTTTCTCCCGTCCTCTCATGAGAAGGCTCTTTGTTCTCTAACACTTTCCCTTGTTCTCTGGGTAGGGCTCTAGGTGCTGTCTGCTGTCTGCTCTGGCTGGGCCCACATCACCAAGAGAGCCCCTGGGGCGGGAGGGTGGGCGCAGCATCCCCCACACTGAGACCTTGTCATCACCCCTGCCTGGCTTTCAGGTCCACCCTGAGAATGAAGAGTGGACTTGCTTCGAGCAATGTGCCTCGCTCGACATCCGGTCCTTCTTTGGCTTCGAAAATGCCCTGGAGAAGATCGCCATGAAGCAGTACACAGCCAACGTCAAGAGGGTAAGGGGTGGGCTCCCCTGTCAGTCACAAGGAGGAAGGTACACAAAACCCGCTCTACCACCTGACAACCCCAGTGACATCGGGCAAGATAAATCCTTAACCTTCCTTGGCCTCAGTCTTCTCATCCATAGAATGGGTATCCTAATAATGACCATAACACACAAGATAATGAGTGGAAACTACCCGGCCTGTAATGGAGGCACCATTATCATTATCCTGAAGCCCCCTGATGTTTGGGGCTTCTGTAGTGAACTCTGGACAGAGGAAGAGCTTTCTGTGGTGCTTTGTCCTGGTTAAAATGGTTGCTGTGTACAGATCTCAGACCCATCACTGAGGAGAGAAGCCTTTTCGTGTAATGAAACAGGTGAAATTCATTTTAACGATATATTTTATCCAGCGTGTTATCCATAGAAAACTTATTAATGAACTATTTTACATTTTTTTGTTCTGTACTAACTCTTGGAAATCCCATAGCACATCTCCATTCAGACTGGCCACATTTCAACTGCTCAATAGCCACGTGTCAGGGCTGGGACTGCAGCCAGCTGAGGCTGACGCCCAGGCTGACGCCCTTACCCCCCCCCCCCCCCCACGCTCCTGTCCTGGTGTTCACGTGCCTCTGATCTCTCTGGCTTCCAGGGGAAGGAGGTGATTGAGCATTACCTGAACGAGCTCATCTCCCAGGGCACCTCTCACATTCCCCGGTGGACGCCTGCCCCTGTCCGAGAGGAGGACAACCGCTCTCAGGCTGGCCCGAGGGATCCTGGCTCCCTGGAGGCTGACAGGCCCGGCAGCGCCCCAGGCCCTGCTGCTGAGACAGTTCTTACAGACGGTAGGTCCCTGCGGTGGAGGCCATCTGGCCAGGTCTGTGCCCTTGGCCACCCCTCCCCACCGCCACCCAGTCCCCAAAAGCCTGCTTAGGTTTTGCTCACTCCATGCGGGGGAGAATTGCTTCGGGTCCCCTTGGGAACGGGTCTGGGACCTGGAATGACTCAGCTTCCTCCCTTCCCCGCTGCTTTACCCTGTCTTCCTTCTGGCCCAAGAGCCAGAACTGATTTATTTCTAAATCAGGAGTTGACCTGATCTGGTGCCTCAGGGCTGCCCTTTTCTCTGTTTTTTTTTTTTTTCCTCAACTATTTTTAATTATATGAGTAATGCATGTTAAAAAAAATTCAAATTTCTTGGAAGATGTAAATTAGGAAGTAAGATTCCTTTCTTCTCCTTGAGGCCATAATAGTTTTGTGTTCATATTTCCTAAAATTATCTAGGCATATACATGCACATAATATGTGCATACATACACATATATACAGGCATGCATATGTGTATAACTTACGTTGAGTCAATGAAAGCATGTTATACATTCTACTGGATGTTCTGCTTATTTTCACTTCTTAATGTTGCTTGAAGTCTTCTGTGTCATTGCTTCTGTCTCAGCACTTTGCAGTATTTCATGGTATGGTTGTACCATAACTTACTTATTAATAAACATTTATTGATGATTATTTTTAGTTAATTTAGCTAAACTTCTAGTGATGGACATTTAGGTTTCTGTTTTTAAATTTTATTTTTTTCCCATTTTTAAAAAAATATAAATAATATAGTATATCTACTTAAGGTTATTTTTATATGAGTATATACGTAGCATAAAATGTTTTAAGTTGAATTGTTGGGTCAAAGGTTATATGCAGCCAAAATTTTGTCAGATTTACCAGTTAGACCTACAAAGAGGTCGTACTAATCAGTGTTCCCCCCAAAAGTGCATAGCTGAGTCTATTCCTGACATCACCCTGGCTCCCCACAAGACTGTTACTAAATGTTTTAAACTGAGGGGTGCCTGGGTGGCTCAGTCGGTTAAGTGTCTGCCTTCCGCTCAGGTCATGATGCTCAGCAGGGGGGTCTGCTTCTCCATCTGCCTCTCCACCCTCCCAACCCCCTCTCATGCATTCCATCTCTCTCTCTCTCAAATAAATAAAATCTTTCCGAAAGCAAAAAGTGACCACTGGTAGATGAGTGGGGCCAAATATTATTTTCTTGTGCTTAGTGACTCTGTATTGCTTTTTTGTGAATCTCTGTTCTTGTACTTTGTTTATTTTCCTATTTGCCCACTGATTTCTTACTGCTTTGTAAGAGCTCTTTGTACTGAAGGCAGTTAGCCCTTTGTCATATTTTAGGCTTTTGATGACATGGGAACTGTTCACAATCTAATGTTAAAATTAAAAAAAAAACCCTAGGACACAAAACTACACATACCCCATGAATTCAGTTTTAACCGTATGCAATTAGTGCTCACGATGATTTAGTCTCTCCTTTGGGGCCACTGAAGTGTAGGGCTTGGCTTTCTTGGAGATATGCCATGTAACCAATAATACATCTGGGGCAGTGTTTAGGGAGAACAAAATGCATTTATTCAGCAAACATTTAATCTGTACCAACTGTATATGCACTAGCTGGCTGCTGTGGTACATGCACTTTTAAAATATTTTTAAAAAAATATTTTTAAAAAATTAAAATTAAAAAAATTTTTTTAAAAATTAAAAATTCTGCCCCTTCTTGTGCACATTCTGCGGTGGTCAAGCCCTGTGCCCTACTCATTTTGCACCAGGCTTTTCCTTCCTTGTCTGTTTGTGCTGTCCAGCAGCAGGCAGGTGCTCAGGATGGCTGGCGAGAGGCAGAGTCATGCCCCTTCCATCCTGCCCTGAATCACTGGGCCTTTGTGCTCAAGAGAAAGGGGCCTTGACAGCTGCATAGAGGCCGGAAGGATGCTGGTATCTCCTGCCTCCCTTGTGCTTTCGCCCTCATCCTCTCCACGCTCCCTTCCCATATCCAGCATCCTCACTTCGGACCACTCTGAGGCTCCCCCACTGCACACCACCAGCATCTCTCCTGCTTCTGCTTACCCAGATGCCTACTGACCTCCAGCCCTGGATTTTTTTGTTCTAGAGGGAACCATTGGATCCTGCTACTGGTTGTGCACACATTCCATTTGTTTTCCAATTGTGCAGAGAGAGAATGGGCTGTACTTATGGGGGCTGCTCTTTGTGGACCGCTTACCCACTGCTGAGATGCTCACATGCTGATGTGCCTCACCATGCCAACATCTGCCACCCCAGCAGTTAAGAGTGGGCACCAGGACCTCCATGTTGGAGCCCAGCCTCCAAATGCCTGCACATGCTGACCCCAAACAGCCCAATTGTGTAGGACAGGCCTGAACACTGGGGATGATCTATGCAGCTCCTGGGCTATATTTTGGGGTCAGGGCTCTGTCTATGAAAAGCCTCAAACCCACAAGGGGGATGGGAGTGGGAAGACAAAAGTAACTGTATCTACTGACTGTCTCTTTTATGCTGGGTGCACCACATGCATTCACTTGCTACTTAACCTCTCTTGGCCCCAGTTTTGTCTTCCATGAAGTGGGGACAGTAGTGTGCCCGCCTCACAGGGGTGTTGGGAGAGCTCACTGAGATGATGCCTGTCTAGAAACAATGAGCACATATTGTTGATATTTTCAGAGGGCAGGACAGCTCCAGGGGGTGGGAATTATCTGGATTTCCGAGGGTCAAAGGACACGTCACTTGCCATAGTGAGATCCAGGCTGGCCCTACCATGAGTTTTCAGAACCACCTTGGAAATGGGTTGGCAAGACTGGAGGATGTGGAACCCATGTGGCTATTCTTTGGTGAAAGGGCCACTGTACTCGACGTTTCAGATCCAAGGCGGCCAGTGAGGCAAGCGTTCCAGAAAGGGTAGACCACGTGGAGATGAGGGTGGTATTGCCCTCTGGTCCTGAACTCCCCCATCTTCTCCTGCAGAGGACAAGCTGGATGCAGACTACATTGAGAGGTACCTGGGCCATCTCACGCCCGTGCAGGAGAGCTGTCTGATCCAGCTTCGGCACTGGCTGCAGGAGACCCACAAAGGCAAGGTGGGTGCAGAGCTGGGGTCTACGAGAGCATGTTCAATGACAGCTACTCACCTCAGGCACTGGGGGAGGAAGGGCCAGGTGAATACGCTGATGTAATTAGCAATCCTGGAAACATATTTTGCTTTCTTTTTTTCTTTTTTAATTTAAATTCAATTTAATTAACATATACTGTTATTATTAATTTCAGAGGTGGAATTCAGTGATTCATCATTTGCATATAACACCCAGTGCTCATTATTTCAAGCACCCTCCTTAATGCCCGTCACCCAGTTACCCCATCCCCCCACCCACTTCCTCTGTTTTGCTTTTTTTTATTTTTTTATTTATTTGAGAGAGAGAGAATGAGAGATAGAGAGCATGAGAGGGAAGAGGGTCTGAGGGAGAAGCAGAGTCCCTGCTGAGCAGGGAGCCCGATGTGGGACTCGATCCCAGGACTCCAGGATCATGACCTGAGCCGAAGGCAGTCGCTTAACCAACTGAGCCACCCAGGCGCCCCTGTTTTGTCTTTTTATTATGTATTGTCTCATGTATCTATAACGTGTGCTGTGCATACCACTGATCGCGGGCTTTCTCATCCTCCGCACTGTTGACATTTGAGGCTGGACAGTTCTTTATGGGGTGGGGCTGTCCTGTGCACTGCAAGGTGCTGATTAGCATCCTGGCCTCCACCAGTAGATACCAAGAGCTCTTGTTCCCCAGCTGTGACAACCAAAAATGGCTCCAGACTCTTAAGCCCCATCACATGAATGTCCATTGTGCATGTAGGTCCCAAGCATGGACTTGACCTTCAGCTCTGTTGAATAAGAACTTCGAGCTTGCCCTTCCTTCCTATCCCCTCCCCACGCTGGGGTGGGGGCAGACAAGGGAGACAGGGGGGCAGACAGGGAGTACTTTCATGTTGGGCTGTGATTAACCTATCTGCCCCTGTTTTCTCATCTATAAAAGGGGGATGATGCTGGCATATGCCATCTGGACTGAATTACAAGGGACAACGCACATAAAGTGCCTGGAGTCATGTCTGGCTCAGGATGAGCACTCAGAAAAGGGGAGCTTTCATTGGGGCTGGGTTGCTATTTGCCTAAGGGAAGGAAGGAGAGCTGGCAGGGTCTTACCCTGTCACCTCAGCCTATTAGTTAGTCTCTGGGTTCTGTGTGGTAGGAATGCAGCTTGAGTCAAGGCAGAAAATAAGGAGAGGAGTATTTATTGGCTCATATAACTGTTGAGCAGGGTGTATTCATTTTCTAGGGCTGCTGAAAGAAAATGCCACAAACTGAGTGGCTCGAAACAACAGAAACTTATTCTCACAGTTCTGGAGGCCAGAAGTCTGAAATCAAGGTGTGGGCAGGGTTGGTTCCTTCTGAAGGCTCTGAGGGAGGGTCTCTGCCATGCCACCTCCCTCCTGGTTTCGGGTGGCTGCCGCCAGTCCTTGGCTGATAGATGCGGTGCTCCAGTCTCTGCCTCCATCATCATCCCATGGCCTTCTTCCCCCAGTTTGTCCTGTTTGTGTCCCAATTCCCCTCCTGGAGTAGGGCCCACCTACTCCATTGTGACCTCATTTTAGCTAATTATATCAGTATAGACTCATTTCCAAATAAGGTCCCATTCCGAGGTTATGGGTGGATGTGAATTTTGAAGAAACATCATTCAGCCTCACACAGGGGCCCATGCAACCTGCCTCAGGGATGTCCCGAACCAGGACTCACGCATGGTCGGGACCCCTGAGCTCTTGTATCTGTTTGCTTCTGCTTCATCCCCGTCAGACTTACTTCCCAGTTGAGCTTGGAGCTGTGGCTGCTCGTGGCTTGCAGGCTCACCTTTGCCACTGCAGAGAAAGGGGTTCATGACCCATTCTTCTGATTTAAATTGGGTTTAAATCTGGGTTGTGCCACCCCTGAGGCCATGAGAGTGGAGTGCTGATTGGCAACACCAGCTAAAGCCAGGATGGGTGCTGGGGAGTGGGGAGGAAAAGCAGCTCCCCAAAGGAAAAGAGGTACATGAGGAGGGAGGAGCGTCAGGCAGCCCAAACTCACAGATTTTCCCGACAGTTCACCCCTAGACTGCATCATGGTTAAGTGTATGGTCCTTTTCCCAGCTAAGTGTTTTGCAGATAAGACAGGAGCTACTCATTCTCCATAATTTTGTCCACTGGGTTAGGGAATACCATTCTACGGGCTTTCTCCTTCTTCTCTCAGATTCCCAAAGATGAGCACATTCTCCGGTTCCTGCGGGCTCGTGACTTCCACCTGGACAAGGCCCGGGAGATGCTGTGCCAGTCCTTGAGCTGGAGAAAGCAGCACCAGGTGGATCTCCTCCTTCAGACGTGGCGACCCCCTGCCCTCCTGGAGGAATTCTATGCGGGGGGCTGGCACTACCAGGACACAGGTGCGTCCCTTTACCTACATAATGCAGAGCGCACACTTTGGTCACTGCCAAAGGCGCTTTGAAGGCCACTTTTCATGTTAGCCTCTTATGATTTTTCCTTTTGACTCTCCTGGGCATCTGGAGATGCCCTTGGGGTTCACCCAGCCATGAGGAAAGTAGGGCCAGAATAGACATTTGAGCTGGAAGCAATGTTTCTCACGCAGTGGCAGAGTTAGCTCAGCCTTGCTTTTGGTCTTGGAGACCCCACACATAATGGCTGTATGATTTGCATTAGTGGCCGGGGGCTGCCATAGCAAATTACCACCAACTGAGTGGCTTAAGGCCATAGAGATGTATTTTCTCATAGTTCTGGAGGCAGAAGCCCAAACTCAACCTGTGGGCAGGGCCATGCTCCCTGCAATATCTCTAGGGGAGAATCTCTCCCTGCCTTCTCCAGCTCCTGGTGGCTCCAGGTGTTCCTTGGTTTGTGGTCATGTCACCCCAATCTCTGCCTGTCTTCACATGGCTTCCCTCGGGTTGTCTCTCTGTGTCCTCTCCTCTTCCTGTAAAGACCCCAGGTCATCGTATTTAGGGGCCACACTGATCCAGTAGGATTTCATCTGGAGGTCCTTCACTAATTTCTTCTGCAGGCTATTTCCAAATAAGGTCACATTCAGAGGTCCTGGGTTCACGTGAATTTTTGGAGGACACTGTTCAACCCACCACAAATAACTCCTCTCAGTTTCTTAAAGCTGCCCTTGATTCCAGTGCACATGATGCTTTTCAATGCCCTTTATGTAGAAATTCATATATATCGATTGAGGTGAGTGCTTGACTCTCCTGAAGAACCAGTTGGAGCACTTTATTTTAATATACAGTCAATCCTCATTATTCATGGATTCCATATTTGTGAATTTGCCTAGTCACCCAAATTTATTTGTAACCCCCAAATCAATACTCGGGGTGCTTCTGCGGTCAATTACAACCATGGGCAGAATGGCAAAAAGTCAGTTGTCTGATCTTTGTGTCCTCAAGATGTCCCTCTGCCTTTTTGTTCCGGCTCTCATACTGTTAACAAGAGTCCTTTTTAAAGTCCACTTAGTACTACTTTTTTTTTTTTTTTTGCAATTTTGTAGCTTTTGTGTGGTGTGTGTGTGTGAGAGATTTTTGCTGTTTAAAATGGCCCCCAGGCAAAGTGCAAAAATGCTGGCTCGTGTTACCGAGCACAAGAAGGCTGCAATGTGCCTCACAGAGAAAAAATGTGTGTTAGATAAGCTTTGTCCTGGCTTGAGTGTGGTGCTGCTGGCCGTGAGTTCGATGTTGATGTATCAACAATATATACCCAATAAAGTGTCCTTAATGAGCAATAGAGTGTCCTTAATGAGCATGGCCTCTGAGGCTAGTGTGCCTGAATTTAAGAAATTCAGGACAGGTTATGTATCGATCAGTTAACAAAAATGTTATGTCTAGAGTCTTGCAGGGACCTTACCCCATATTTCTTCTCAAAGCGATGCTTCACTGTTCCCTAAGTCAGTGTTCAGGATCACTTCAGAAAACATCACTACCATGAATAATAAGAATCGACTGTATTCGTATATTCTTCCTTATTTTTCCTATTCGCTTTGGTTGACAGAAAGCTAAGAGCCAACATTATCCACTCTCTCCATATTCCTTCCTAACATGGTTCATCTCTTCTTTTTAAAAAGCTTTAAAATAAACATTTAATTTTAGGACAGGTTTTCAGAAAAGTTGCTGAGGTCGTACATAGAGTTGCCACATGCCCCTCAGCCAGTTTCCTGTGTGATGGAAATCTGTCTCTCTGACACTTGGACACTTTGCTTCTTTTGCCATAACTGGTGTCAGCCCCTCTCGGGAGCAGGCAGAACATTGTCGAATAAATGGACAGGAGGGGCAAGCTGAGCCACAGCCTGGCACCGCCTTCTCCGAGGAGAAGTTTGGGCCTACCCTCTCACCAGCACTCCTGAAATAATGTCCCTTCTCTTTGCTCGGCCTGCCTCGCCTACAAAGATGGCCGCCCCCTCTATATCCTGCGCCTGGGCCACATGGACACCAAAGGCTTGATGAAGGCCGTGGGGGAAGAGGCACTGCTGAAGCACGTGAGTAGGGGTCCCCACTGGATCCCAGGGCTGCCTGTGGGTGGGGCAGCCAAGTGAATGTTTGCCAGCACATTCTCTACTTTCCAGGTTCTTTCCGTCAACGAGGAAGGACAGAAGAGATGTGAAGGGAACACAAAGCAGTTTGGCCGTCCCATCAGGCAAGAACCCCCAGCCAAGAGCAAATTCCCCTGAAATAGTGAAAACAGCCAAGGTTCATTGGGCATAGACGCTGGCCAGGAAGCATGCTAGGTACTTTACAGAAATGTCCTCTCTTAATTCTTACAACAATCCTGTGAGGCAGGGACTATTATTGTCCCTGTTCTTTGTGGAGGGGGAAACGGAGGCTCAGAGGGGCGATGCTCGTCCAAGCTTGCTGCTAAGTGGGTAAGTGGCAGAGCTGAGATTTGAACCTGTTCCTGTCTGCTTCGGGCTCAAGGATGTGAACCCCTGTGCCACATCACCCCCTGGACCTTGCTTTGTGAGGCCAGCTCTGCACCACCCCCAACTGCCGCCTTGACTCTGTCTCCCAGGCAGAGGGACTTGCAGGTGTCACGGCACATCCAGTAACCTCTGTCCCTCTCTGACTTCCCCCGAACTCAGTTTCCCACATGAGTACTTAGAGTGGCACTGAACCTTTCTGAACCGTAGCTTGCTCATCTATCATGTGGGAATAATATCACCAGTCCCAGGGTTTCTTTATGCATCATCAAAAACGACAACCGTTGAGGGATAACGCAAATGCGTGTGTGACACTCTGCAGCAGGTGCTCTCTGAAGTACCTGATTCATGTTGTCCTTATTACACCCCAGGGGGGAGGGGCAGGCAGCACCTGCTACTGCAGCCTTTTATCCTGACGTAGCCTGATCTTTAGGAAAAGTAAGTTTCTTTGTTGTTTGGAGCTTTCCTAAGGAGACATACATTGGTTGGGGTGAGAAATCGATCAATCAGGGTCCGTCCTGATCAGAAATGGAATTCACCCGACGTGGCTCAGATGACAGGGTGTCATGAGGGATTCCTTGCAGCGGTGTGGACTGGATGAAGGGAACAAAGGCAGGATGGAGAGGCTCCTGAGAACTAGCTGCTGCAGTAAAACAGTCATTTCCCTAATGAATTAGTACCAATGAAATGGAGGCACAGAGAGGTTAAGGAACTTGGCCAAGGCCACACAGCCAGCGGCAGAGCTGGGATTTGAATCCAGGCCATCTGGCTCTGGAGTGTGTGCTCTTAGCAGTCAGCACCCTTTCAACAATTGGTAGCAATAACTGGCTTTTATCGAGTGCATGCTATGGCCTGTCCCTGCGGAGAGCTTTACACATACCACCTCATTTAATCCTAGCAACTGCTCGAGATGGGGACTCTTGCTGTCACTGCCACTGTCTTGATGAGGAAATTGCCCATGTCACACAGCTCTTGGGGGTGGAGGTGACACTTGAATTCGGTTGCCTAGCCTCAGAGGCCAGGCTCTGAACCTCCTCCCCACATGGCCTCCCCAGCCGAGGGTCTGGGGTGGTAGGATCCATGAGAGTGTCTTGCCCCTCTACCCCCAGCCCTGCCTTCCTGAGCCTCTCCATCCATTCCTGTCAACTCTGAGACCCGCTGAGGGTGTCAGGGGCCCTGGGAGGTGGTGGAGCAGGCGGGAGTGAGTGGCCCGTCTCTGCTGCAGCTCCTGGACCTGCCTGGTGGACCTGGAGGGTCTCAACATGCGTCACCTGTGGCGGCCGGGGGTGAAGGCCCTGCTGCGGATGATTGAGGTGGTGGAGGACAATTACCCCGAGACCCTGGGTCGGCTGCTCATCGTGCGAGCCCCTCGTGTCTTCCCGGTGCTCTGGACGCTGGTGAGAGCAGGCGCCCGGGCCAGGCCCTTGCCCGGTAGAGATGACCGAGGTGGGGGGTGGGTTCCTTCTGCCTAATTGTTCCGTGTCATTTCTTCTAAGTCACAGCTTTATTGACCTAGAACTCATTGACCATAAGGTTCAACCTTTCAAAGTGCAGAATGCAGTGGTTTTTAGTAGACTCACAGGGTTGTGCAACCATCCCACCATCTAGTTCCAGAACATTATCAGCACCACAAAAGGAAGCCCTGTAGCTATCAGAAGCCCTGCTCCTCCCCAGCTCCTGGCAGCCGTCAGTCTCCTTTCTGTCTCTGTGGATTTGCCTATTTGAGATATTTCACATAAGTGGGATCATACGATATGAGGCTTTTTGCATCTGATTCCTCTCACTGAGCATCATGATTTCAGATTCATCCACGTTGTAGCATGGATCAGTATTTCATTCCTTCTTATATCTGAATACGGTTCCACCGTATGGGTAGACCATGATTTATGTATCTGTTGTCCTGCTTTGTGGACACTAGAGTCACACTCAGGATCGTACAGCGTTCCCAGGGTTCCTGTGAGTCGGCTCCGAGGAGTGTTGGGATCCTGTGCTGTAGGGATTTTAAAACTTTTGCCCAAGACCCACAGTAAGAAATACACGTTATGTTACAACCCAACACAGACACACACACACACACACACACACACCTGCACAGATCCGCAAGCAATGGTTACCTTAACTACGTACAACACCTTCTTCGCTCTTCTATTCCATCCCATTAAAAATAGGCTAGTCACAATGTGCTGAACTGATCTCACAACCATGAGCAGGTTGTTACTGGCAATTGAAAACTACTGCCCTGGGGCCTTGCTACTGGTCCACAGGCCCCTCCGAGGATTCAGTGCCGCAGAAAACCGGAAAACCACTGCTATAAATTGAGGTTCAATCAGGATAGACATTTGAGAGTTAAGTGGATTCAGTGTTTCACTAAGTACCTACTATGTGCCAGGCACCTTCCAGGCCCTGGGGATTCGAAGTAAACAAGCCAGCCACTGTGTCTCCCCACCACTGTCACAGGGCAGGGAGTGATAAAGCAGATAACCCCACACAAGCAAACACTTCGTGGTTCCCTGTGGCAAGGGCATGAGGATGTTCAGGGTTCTTAGAGAGGCTAAGTCAGGCAGGGGGTGACGCAGGGGGTAATTTAGATTGGAAACCGAGGAAGGTCCCTCAGAGGAGGTGACTTGTGGCTGAGACCCTAGAAAGGAGCAGGAATCATACAGGGAAGGGCAGGGAGGAAAGATGGGCCAGGCAACCCACACAGCACGGGCAAAGGCCTGGAGACAGGAATGTACTTGATGCTTTCTGAAAAACTGAAAACCCAGTCCAGAATGGTTGGAGCAAAAAGGAGCAAAAGGAACAGTGGCCCTGGCAGAGGCTGGGAAAATGCTCGGGGACCAGTACTTACCAAGTCCAGGCTGTGGTGAAGGTGGGACTTTGTCCTGGGGCAGTAGGGAGCCATGGAGGATTGTCAACAGGAGAGGATGTGAGCGGACTTCTGGGGCAGAATGTTCTCTAGCTCCTGTGGCTACTTCAAGGCTCTGTTGGGGCTGGGCCGGGGAGCAGCAGCTGTTGGAGGGACCGGCAGGACCCGCTCCTGAAAGCTTTTTATCTTGAGATATCCTGATCTTTGTGAAAATGAAGTTCCCTTGCTGTTTGGAGACCTTTAAGAAGATGTATATTGCGTGGTGGTGGGGGCCAGTCACTTAGGGTTCTGGCCAAAAGTGGGATTCGCCCCAGTGGCTTAATGGGGATGTAACATGAAAGAACTCCTTGCGGAGGTATGGGCAGGATGGAGAGGCCCCCTGGGGCTAGCCCCTGCAGTGAACCCTGACCACCCCCCGGGGGTTGGAGGGACAAGCAGAGGGGATGACATTGTTACTGAGCCCCATGAGAGCTGGAATGGGGTGGGAGTGGGGGTGTCTGGGGCACTGAGGTGGGAGAGAGTGGGGGAAGAAGTACCCTGGCCTCTTTCTCTGTTCCCACCTCCCATCTCCTGCTGCTGCCCCCCACCCCTGCCCAGTGGCCACACCAGATGGAAGCTGGTGGCATGGAGCCAGGTTGCCGAGGCCCGCAGGTGACTGCTTCCCGGGATGGAGGGTGAAGGAGAGTAACCACACAGGTGGGATTCCCAGTTCCCTGTCCATCTTTTGCTTGTGGCATTCCTCGCTGAATTGGCTGGTGCCCTGCCAATATCAAGTCCTTCCTTCCTGCCCCAACTATGTACCTCGTCAGATACCACACCAGCACTGGGGCGGGGGTGTGTGTGTGTGTGCTGTGAATAACAATGGATCGACATGCAGCTTTGAGTTCAGCATTGAAATACTTTCCACCTGGGGTAAACAAAACAGGATCATCCATACAGTGGAATATTATTTAGCCATAAAAAGGACTACGACATGGATGAACCTGGAAACCATGATGCTGAATGAGAGAAGCCAGACACAAAAGGCCACATGTCGTGTGCTTCCATTTCTATAAAGTGTCCAGAACAGGCAAATCCATGGAGACAGAAAGCAGGTTGGTGGTTGCCAGGGGCTGGGGGAGGGGCATGGCGAGGAGCCGCTGATGTGTATGAATGTGTAAAAGGAATGGGGTTTCCTTTTGGGGTGATGAGAAGTCTTGGAATTACAGGAAAGTGGTAGTTATACAACACAGTAAATGAACTAAAAGCCATTGAACTGTTCACTTTAAAATGCTTAATTCTGGGGCACCTGGCTGGCTCAATCAGAAGAGTATGCAACATTGGGGTTCCTCGGTGGCTCAGTCAGTTGAGCATCTGACTTCGGCTCAGGTCATGATCTCGGGGTCCTAGGATCAAGCCCTGTGTCGGGCTCCGTGCTCATTGGGGAGTCTGCTCCTCCTTTTTCCTCTGTCCACCCCCCCACTCCCAGTCATGCACTTGCACTTTCTCAAATAAATAAATAAAATCTTGGGGGAAAAAAAAAGAACAGAAGAGCATGTGACGCTTAATCTCAGGGTCATGAGTTTGAGCCCCACGTTGGGTGCAGAGATTATTTAAATACATAAAAACTTAAAAAACCGGGCGCCTGGGTGGCTCAGTTGGTTAAGCGACTGCCTTCGGCTCAGGTCATAATCCTGGAGTCCCGGGATCGAGTCCCACATCGGGCTCCCTGCTCAGCGGGGAGTCTGCTTCTCCCTCTGACCCTCCCCCCTCTCATGCTCTCTCTATCTCATTCTCTCTCTCAAATAAAGAAATAAAATCTTAAAAAAAAAAGTTAAAAAAAAAACTTAAAAAACCAATAAGATAAAGTGGTTAATTTTTTGTGATGTGAATTACATCTCCATATAAAACAAACAAACAAAAACACCGTTCCATCTTGTCTCCTCTCCCCCCACTTCAGATCAGCCCCTTCATCAATGAGAACACCAGACAGAAGTTTCTCATCTACAGCGGTAGCAATTACCAGGGCCCCGGAGGCCTCGTGGACTACCTGGATAAAGAAGTGATTCCTGACTTCCTCGGGGGAGAGTGTGTGGTGAGTGTATGGCTGCAGGCCCTGGGCTGTGGCCACGGGAGGAGCCAGAGATTGCTGGGGCGGGGCTGCAGAGGTCCAAGGAGGCTGGAGTGGGGCCCTCCGTTGTGTGTGTGGGTGCTGGTACCTGGAGAGGTCATGCTTTCTCTTTTTTGGGGGGCAGGGCTTGGTTCGAAGCTGCCCCAAAGAGAGGTGAGATCTCTCCAAAGGAGGGGCCTTACCTTGTTTCTTTCAAACATAGTGATCCAGATGGAAGTTTCCGGAAGCCCAGAGACCAGGCCAGTCAAAGGTTTACCTTGGCATTCCCCACGCAGTATGTTGCTAGGCAGCAGTCAGAGTTTACCTGCTGACTTTGCACCCTCTGCTTCTGGGAGAGGTGACTCAAACATCCCAGTGGTCTGGACCCTGAAGCCGGTGTACCCAAAGGGATTTATTCCCAACCAGCAGCCCCATGGAGTGGGAAGATCGGCCAACTGCTTCAGGGAGAGGCAACCACAGACCCCTTCTACTTGCCTCCCCCTGGGGGTGAGATGACACAGGAAGGGGCTACCCTGGGTCACGACGGTCTTATCTCATCTGGCTGTGGGAGGGCAGGCCCCTCTCCCTTCTCTAACAGAATACCAAACTCCAAGCTTACTTGATTTCTGAATTTAAAAAAGGCATTTCCGGGCGCCTGGGTGGCTCAGATGGTTAAGCATCTGCCTTCGGCTCAGGTCATGATCCCAGGGTCCTGGGATCGAGTCCCGCATCAGGCTCCCTGATCCTCGGGAGCCTACTTCTCCCTCTGCTTCTCTCTCTCTCCGTCTCTCATGAATAAATAAATAAAATCTTTAAAAAAAAAAAAAAGGCATTTCCTAGGGATTTTGCCAAGCTTGCCCATTTTCTCCACTTGTTGAGATACATATGCATGATTTATGTTTAGCAAATGGGCTTCTAAAACCAGCATGGTAATAAGAGACATGAGCCTGGGGGGCCCGATAAACATGGGTTTGTGCCCAGGCTTAGCCACTTTCTGCTGTGTGATCTCAGGCAAGTGGCCCGACCTCTCTGAGCTTCCATTTTCCTCCTCTGTGAAACAGAAGGAAAGAATAATAGCTTCTATTGCATTGTGGTTCTGGACAGTGAGGTAATGAAAGCCCTGCACCCTACTCACTAAGGGGTTGCTGTGACAAGTGCAGTTTCGGGGGTCACAGAGCACCCTTCTGTGGGTCAGCCAGGCCTGCCACCTTTGTCTTTGTCCCCCAGTGCAATGTCCCCGAAGGAGGGCTCGTCCCCAAGTCCCTCTATCTGACGGAAGAGGAGCAGGGGCACACGGACCAGCTGCAGCAGTGGAGAGAGACCTACCAGTCGGCCAGCGTGCTCCGAGGGGCCCCCCATGAGGTGCTGGGACCTGGGAGGGCCCGCTGGAATCGGGTGTTGTCTTAGGCCAGGGTCCCCTGAAGCAGAGCCTGAGGTGAGGGTTCTTGTGCCAGCGATTTGTTGAGGGTGAGCTCTCGGGTGAAACCTGTAAGGAGAGGTGGGACAGGGTGGGTGTGGGGATGGATGTAAGCACAGGGGCGGTACAGCCGAGTCTTGCCCAGCCTGATCTGAGGGGAGCACTGGGCTGTGCAGAGCATGACAGGTGGGCAGGCCTTTTGTACTCTCATGTCAGTCCTCGGCTGTGGGTCACCCACCCTGTGACAGGGTGGGACCTCCCAGCCATTTCAGACAGAGGCAGGACCATTTGCCCAGGGCAGTTCTTAGACAGTGGAGGCTGGGGGCCTCAGCAGCCCATCCTTCCCGCAGTGGGGACTGGAGACCCAGGTGGGTACTCCACAGCACCTACTGCAGCTGACTTCCCCATCCCAGCTCCCCACTCCTGGTGAGATTCCAGATGGGACTCTCAGACTATGCCTCCCCCTCCTCGCCCCCCGCCCCCGGCCCTCCATGCAGGTTGCGGTGGAGATCCTGGAGGGGGAGTCAGTCATCACCTGGGACTTTGACATCCTGAGAGGGGACGTGGTGTTCAGTCTGTACCACAGCAAGCAGATGCCCAAGCTTGGCCCCCAGGAGCCCGGGGCCAGGGCTGGCGGGCAGCTGACGGACAAAGGCTGGGTCCTAGGTGTGGATTACAGCCGTGTCGAAGCCCCTCTTGTCTGCCGGGAAGGGGAGAGCATCCAGGTTCGAACTCCTTTGTTCATTTATTCATTCATCATACAGGACTGAGTGTTCACTGTGTGCCAGGGTTCTGGCCCTTGACCTCAGGGACCCTGTAGGACAGTCAGGGAGAAAGGACTGGACAGATCCAGAACTCTGGGGACCCCAGGATCCCAGCCTCAGAATCCTCTGGGACTCTTGTTAAAGATGCAGACTGCCAGGCCTCATGCCAGGGGCGTAACTCAGAACCTCTGGGCACGAGGCCTGGACTCTGCATCCCTCACCCTCTCCCAGTGATTTCTGATGTGTTAGTTTCAGAACCTATGCAGCAGAGATGCTCTAAGTCTGGGGATAGAACTCAGATGGATCTTGGAACATGAACCCCCGTTACTCACATGCTGCTCAAGGCCAGGGCTCGCAAGTCTTAGATCACCAGCCCCACTCATTCACTCACACTGCACAAACAGGCTCCGGTGAGCACAGCAGATCTTACCCAGGGCCCCTGAGCAGCAGGCTGTCTTGTACCTCAAACACCAGCACCCCTAGCCCTCCCTGAAGTTGCTCTTGTAACAACTAACACCTCCATTCTCACCGTCTAGGCCTTCCACCAACTCTAACCAACCTGCCAGCTCTCTGCCCAAATCCCTCCTGGGCAGCACAACAAAAGCCCAACAAAATCCAGGCTTTTAACCAATTGCACCTGTTCTCCTGCAACCACAGCCCCACCCCAGGCCTCCACTCCCACCAGATCAGGGGGAGGCTCTCAGCCCCCACAGATACAGGGTTAACAGCAGAGGGGTCAAGGATGACTTCCGGAGGCCCTGTGAGGAAGATCTGTGGGTTCACTGGTTTAGCAAGGGGTTCCCGTCCATCCCCAGGCGGACCAGAGCCTCAGGCAGGACTGCTATGTTTCAGGGCTCCCATGTGACCCGGTGGCCTGGCATCTACTTGCTCCAGTGGCAAATGCACAGCCCCCCTGGCAATGTGGCCTGCAGCCTCCCGGGTGTGGAGGACGTCCTGACGGCCCTGCACAGCCCTGGCCCCAAGTGCAAACTCCTCTACTACTACGAGGTGCTGGCATCTGAGGACTTCAGGTAGGAGGGGCTGGAGTAGGGAACGTGGGCAGGAAGGGCCCCCTCCTCCTCTCCAGGCCAGGCCTACAGCACTTCTGAGGCCCCTTCCTTCTGGGCTGGGGGACATTGGATTCATCTTCCCTACTTGCCTTTGAGCTTATCCAGGGGTGGGGCCCCAGCATTGGTATTGTTAAAATTCTCCAGAGGTTCAGCACCTGTGTGAGCAATCAGATCCAACACTGTGTCCAAATGCTGCTTCAGCTGCAGAACCTCCCCTTCAGATGAAACTCTGGACAGAAGCCCAACATACCAGATTGATTGCTGGGGGAAGGGGAGCCCAAGGCCCTCCTATTTGGAACTCCTCTCACTCCTAGAAACCCATAAAACAGGGCTGGACTGTTCTAGAACATTCTAGAATAGTGTCTCGCAGACACATCTCCCCAAGTGTTGCTTTCAGAGAGGCAGGAAGTGTAGTGGTTAAGACCTCTAGCACTTCCTGGTTGCTGTGTGACCTCAGGCAAGTCACCTGAGTGTCTGAGCCTCAGCCTCCCCATCTGTTAAAAAGGGACTGCTGAAACCCCCACATCACGGGGTTGTCATCAGGAAGAAATGGTTGGGGGAAGACTGCCCTTCACTGAGGCATACAGTAAGCACTTGATAGCAAAAATGAAGCAGAGGGTGAGGAGATGGAGCAGGCAGTTTCTTCAAGGCTTTACATTTTATCTTTTAAAAACAAATGTGATTTTGCATCCTGCTTCATAACATATCTGTTAGTTTCTGTTTTTCTTTTTTTTTTTTTTTTTAAGTAGGCTCCACACCCAGCATGGAGGCCAGCATGGGGCTTGAACTCACAACCGTGAGATCAAGACCTGAGCTGAGATCCAGAGTCGGACACTCAACCATCTGAGCCACCCAGGCGCCCCGTGTTAGTTTCCTTCTAAAAATAATGCTTTATATTCTTTACCGTGGAGTCAAATTGAGGCTCTAGGGGGGTGTCGCATCTGCATCCATATGCCAGGTGGAGCTCCAAGTACCCTAAGGGCACATGCAGCCCAATGTGAGAGATACTGGGCCAGTGTCTTTACTCCAAAGAGAGCCCCACAGCGTGGGAGGGCTGGTGACTTCCTCTCTGGGAAGCAGCTTGTTTTGGCCACTGGGCGCCAGTGCAGGGGACAGACACCCTAGACACTAGCGCCTGGGGGCTGCTGCCTCCAGGAGGGCAGCTGGAGGCTGAAGGGTGGGCCAGATGCTGCTTGCCAGCCTGTCTGGTCTGGTCCATGTGGGGGAACTTTGCTGCCCTGACCTTCAAGAGCTCACAGAGAACCAGGTCAAGGGCTAGTTCCTGGCTGTCCTCAGTAGGCAGGCATTGGGTGGACCCTGGGGGACCAGACACACAATCATGGAGCAGGCGGCCACATGATCACACCTGTCCGTAATTATGAACAGCAGTGGATGCCACGAAGGTACTCCAGTCTGGGGTCCTTGCCCAGGGTCACACAGCTAGGAGGTGCCAGAGGTCTCAGCACAGGGTGCTGTCAGAGCACAGGACAAGGGGCCTGGCATAGGGTGGGCAGGAGGTATGGGGGAGGTACCTGGGAAGTGACATTGGAGTTGAGACCTAGGTGGTGTGCACACAAATCACCTGGTGGGGGGTGGGGAGGGTGTTGTCAGAATGCAGACTGCAGCTCTGGGGCAGCAGAGTCTTCAGCTCTAAGGAGCTACAGGAGGCTTGGTGGTGCTGGCACCCTCTGGGCCATGCTAGATCTCCAGGTCAAGGAAGCCCCTGAATGGTGTTTGGCAGGCTGGGATCTTTGCCGGAGGTGGGGGGGGGGGGGTGGGCAGGAAAATGGGTGGAGCCTCGTTTCTCACCGTAACTTCACTTGCTTTTCCCTCTGCACTTGCCCTCTGTGCCTGGGGTGGTTACCAGCCTTGTGGAAAGAGCCCTGGGGGCTCATTTGCAGCATCACCAGCTTTTCCACTGCTGTGTGTGGGCCCCAGCACTGTATCACCACCAGAAGGTAATGTGCGTGCGACGCCTTTCCTCCCCAGGGGCTCCATGTCCAGCCTGGAATCCTGCACCAGCGGCTTCTCCCAGCTCAGCACCACCACCTCCTCCTCTTCTGGCCAGTCCCACAGCAGCCCCCTGGTCTCCAGATAGCTGGGACTGAGCCCTGTGGGGCAGCCCGCTTGCCTCCCATGTCTGCAAGTGTCCATGGGGTCTGGGACCATGTGGGCTGCAGCCCTGAGTCTGGACACTAAGTTGGGGCATCTGGAGCCAATGGCAATGATCCAGCTCATGCACTCTTGAGGATGCAAAGACAGAACAATCTCCTTTGTGCTTCATGTAAGGAAAACCAAGGAGTGGGTGGGCCACCTTTGGGTCGGCCTGGTCTGGGAGCTCAGGGATATCATCAGGCTCAGCATCCTCTCTCCACCTCTGGCTCTGCTTTCGCTGGGGCAACCTCCTTCTCAGGTGCCCTCCCCATGCAGGGGACCCCATCACCATTAGGCTCAGCTGCGGAAGAGAACCTCTATCTCCCAAAGTTCCATCCAAGCTCCCAGAACAGTCTAATCAGCCTGCCTGGGTCCCACACTGGTCCCTGAACCAATCACAGTTCCCAGGGAAGAGAACACTGATTGGCCAGCAGCAGGGTCCTCTGTCCAATCTGGACCAATCACCATATGGGGATGGGGTTTCAGTGATTGGTCCACCTGGACCACATGCCTGTTCCTGAAGCCAACCACCTGGTTTGAAAAGCATAAGCAGGTTGCCTCTAGGAATACTGGGGTACCCCACAAGAGGGAAAGGACGCTGGGTAGGCAGAAATGACCGTTTTTGCATCTGATTCCATAGCTATGCCCTGTGTCCCAAGACATTCACGGTGAGCAGTTATGAGTTACAGGCTCCACTTTCTGTGGGGAGCAGCCCACCTGGACCTGAAATCCATTGTCCCAGCACTTGGCTAGGAAGTCAACCTAACCACCACTGACTTGAGGAGGGTGGAGAGGCCCAGGCAGTGATGAAGTGGCTCTGTCTTTAAACTCCTCTGGAGGTCCTTCCCCACCCCTCCACCTTGGAGCTGTTTAATTATGCCTTTTTTTGGTTGTAAGTCACAGAGACCCACACAAAAGGTTAACCAGTCATCATCACATGCAACTGGCCAGTCCAGGAGTTCTTGCTTCAGGTAAGGCTGGATCCAGGATCTCAACATGGCATCAGGACTCCCCTATGGGGAGGAGGAGGTTGTGACTTTGTTTTGTCCACCCTAGGGCAAATCTGACCCCTGGAACCAGCTTCGATATTGACAGACTATTCTCTCGTAGCCTTGCTTATAGCTGGAGGTCATTTCTGGTCAACACCCAGAGTCACTGGATCTTGCTCAAGGGGTAGGCTTACAACCATGGGGTTCATGCTTCCATGCAGTCTCAGCATGATGGAGCAAGGAGAGCAAGGACTTCCTTGCACACCAGCCTCACCTCCAAACCTGGAGCAGAAGGAAGGAGATAACTTCTCAGAGACATCCTTCTCCCTGCAGGGAGGGAGTCTCATCCACCTCTGTTTGCTCCTCAGGTATAGGAACAAAATCCAAAACTGCATCCTGCATCAAGGTGTGTGCATATGAGGGAGAGAGGTAGGGGGAGACTGAAAACATTCTCAAAGCTAATTGCTCCCATGTCACTAGACATTTATCACTGAGGAATCTGAGATATTTTCACCAGTCTTTAGATGAGTTTCTAGATTGCCTCTAAAATCCAGGTGTGCCCTAGAAGCATTCTGGGGTAAGCTGCCCTGGCACTCCCCACACATTAATTATCTAGGACTAGCACCAGGGAAGGATGGAGAAACCTTTCCTTGACTTGGGGTTCTACATGGCTTGGTAACTGGAACCTGGATCTGCTGTGAACAGTCCAGCCTGGACAAAACGGATGAGCTTCAGGCCCTCTCAGTTCTCCCCTCGAAAGCTCATTCTTTCTCCCTTGGGAAAACTCCAGCTCAAACTGGCTTAAGCAACAAAGGGAATTCCCTGGGTCCTGTAACTGGGATGGCTAAGGGCTTTCTTGCTGCAGGTATGGCTGGATCCAGGAGCACAGTGTCCTCAGGCTTATGTGCCCATCCTCTCAACCTCACCCAGGCCTCCTAGCTCTGTATCTCTTCTCACACTGGTCTCATCCTCTCCTCTGAGACCTGGTGGGAAAGGTGTCTGTCAGCAGCCCCAAGCCTACAACCACAGGGCTCACAATCTCTAAGGTTGAGAGAATTCTCTTTCCGTATCAAATCCCACAGAAGGCTCTGACTGGCCCTGTTTGAGTAGTGTGCTCGTTCCTACAGATGCACTGGCCAAGGGGCTGTGGGTCCTGTGATTGCCAGATCCAGAAGCAGCAGTGGGATAGGAGAAAGCAGATCACCCCAGGACGAGAAGCTGGGTCACAGAAACAGCAAACAGCCATGGTGGCATCTGCTGCAGTCCCCCCTTCCCTTGCTGGAGGTCTCTGGGGTCCAAGCTGGAGCTTCATCAATCAATAGGTCTTTCCTACCTTTGGGAAGCGTGAAATTAAAAATCCGAGGAAGGGCTGCCAAGTTCCTGGCTTTTGTATTTCCCTAGACCCCAGGGTTGGAAGCTCCATGGTTTCTTTCTCTGTCTTGTTCATTAACCTGTTGTGACCACGACAGAAACAACCCATGAGCAAAAGGATCCTGCCCATGCACTGTGTTTAGGAGCCTGGGTCTTAAAATTTAGATGGGGCGGAGTTCAAACCCCAGCCGCCTTTTCACTAGCTGCGTAACCTCCAGCAGGTGACTTAACTCCCCTGTGCCTCAGTTTCCTCATCTGTAAAATGGGGATGTGCCTACCTCATTCACTGGGTTGTCGTGGGACGAGTGAGAGCAGCTGTAGAGTCCACAACCCCAGTGCCCAGCACACAGCACATGATAAACGTCAGAGGTTATCCTGATGATTTAAGGTTTCTCAACCAAACACTCCAGACTCCTTCCTGAGGATGCCCGCCTGTCACTGTTTCTCATAGAACAGAAGCACCATGAGCATCCAGAGGAATATAATTTCTCTCTTACTTTCCCATTTAGAAACTGCTTGCATTTTCTGAGCAAATGCACTAATCTGGAAGAGCATCATTCAGAATGCTATTTCCCCCAACTAGCTAGAAAATGTTCTCTCTATAGGCTGAAATATGGGGATTCTGAGAACTTTTATCCCACATCCTGCACTCTGGAATTGCTCCGCCTGTAAAACAAATTGTTTGATGAGGATACTATAATTCTGTTCCACACACTCTATTTCAGCCAGTAAAACATGATGTTCCTTGTTTGCCTGATCATTTGCTCCAACCAAAAGCATTAAGCATTTTAGATTTGGATATACCTCAACTGCCTACCTCCTAAACCGCTGGAGGTTTCCCTGGGCTTGTTCTAGAGTTAACTCCGCTGTTGTTTATAAGACTCAAAAGCATTTTCACAGGGGCGGTATAACCTTCAAGGGGTTGCGAGTTGGTTCTTTGGGGAAAGGGGGCACATAAAAAAAATCACATTTTTATATATAAAGCACAGATACACGGTAGTAGTTCTCTAGGGCTGCCGTAACAAATTCTCACAAACTTGGTAGCCTAAAAGAACCGGAACCGATTCCCTCACAGTTCTGGAGGCCAGAAGTCAGATCAAGGTGTTTGCAGGTGTCCCCTCCTAACACTAGGGGAGGATCCTTCCTGCCTCTTTCGATCTTCTGGAGTCTCCTGGAGCTCCTTGGCTTGTGGCTGCATTGCTCCCGTCCCTGCCTGTCTTCACCTGGCTTCTTCTCTGTGTGTCTCCTGTCACCAGTCACTGGATTTAGGGTTCACTCTAAATCTAGTATGATTTCAGCTTGAGATCATTAACTAATTACATCTGCAAAGACTACTTTCAAAGAAAGTCACATTCTAAGGTTCTGTGTGGATGTTAATTCTGGGCGGGGGGGAACGCCATTCAAACAATTGCATATGCATCGGGTGCATACACAGATATATGGGTAGTTTATCAGTGGTATTAATGCAGATTCCCGGGCCCACTCAGCACTGCTGACTTGGAATCTTGAGGGTGGGTTTCTGGATTCTACTTGCCAGGTATCCAGGTGAAGGTTGAGGGCCCTGCCGTCCATCTTTCTGGGTCACTCTGCCCTGTTCCCTGAGGTTTGACCTAAGTCCTAGTGTTATGTCCAAGGACAGCCATAGTCCTGAGTTTGGGGGTGGGGTATGGGCCCTGTCCAGGACACCATCTGTCCTTCCCGTGAGCTTCCTTGGGACACAGAGCAGGGGTGCTGCCATGCACATCGTGGGGTTCTGAACAGGCTCCCTTGTTTTGGAGCAGAAGGCCAAGGACTATCACTTGGGGGAGCAGAAGAGGTGTGGTTTTTTTGAGTGACCGCTCTAGGGCCCCATCTATACCGGCTTTGGTTACCCAGCCCCCCCCAACACATCCAAATGGGGGAGAGGAAGCAGCCTTTTCCTGCTTTGGTACAGTGCATGTATTTATTCTCTGGGACTTTTCCATGGATTTCTCTGCGACTGTGGGTTAGAGCTCTCAAAGGACCAGCCAGCATGTGGTGGCTGTTGAGAAAGACAGAGGTCCCTGGGGCAGGCCAGCTAGGATCAGGTCTGAGCCATGAGTTACTGCTGACGTCCGTCCTGGGTAGAATCGCCTCCCCAGAAGCCTCCTGGGGTTTGAGGGGCCCAGAGAGGGCAAGTCACACTAGGGCTCCCTTGTGGCCCAGAGGCTGCCTCTGGGACCAATTCTTCCCCTGAGGCCAGGGCCCAGGTCCAAAGCAGACCGCTGGGGCCTCCATGGAGGCAGGTCTCAGAGCTTCGCTGGGCATTCTCATTACCACCAGGAGGCATCTGGATGCAAGTTGGGAGTTCGGGCAGGGCCTGGAAAGAGCCGGAGAGTAAAGTGCCAGGTAGCTCTCAGGGACATGAAAGGCAGCTGTGGCTTTCAAACTTCTCTTCAGACCATTTCCCACTCTCCCCCCTTCAGTGCCTCCCCTCCCCTGCCAAGGCATTCCCAAGGAACGTGGGTCCCCAAAAAGCATAACTTGAAACCTCTGACTTAAGAGTTTCCTGGAGCCCAAAGTTTTCTGACACAGACCCCTTCGCAAATCCAAGGAAAGCTTTGGGCATCACACTGGAATGTTCCCATATCAGGGCTCCTAAGAGCCTTGCAAAGCCTACCCATTAAGCCCAGGATTGAACCTTTTTCTGGGGACTTTCCTGATGCTCAAGTTTTATAAAGAGCATCCCAGCAGCCACATGTTACCATGGTAACAGGACTCTGGGGGTTCCAAGTCAGGCCACCAAGACATCTGGTCCACATTCTGTGCCCAGGGGTCTTCCATCTCTACCACGAGGTGGGGAGGGGATCCTTGCACCACCATAATTAGTCCATGTTAATCCCTGACTACCAACCCCAAAGCTTGATGACTTGAGCTCTTGTATATGTCAACACGTGTCCCTACCCACCACCAGAGATAAGCATTAGAATCTCAAAACACCTTTCTGCTGCTGCTCCATGCCCCATCCGCAAATGCCTGAGTCCAAAATGTGCCTCTCCTCGAACAGTATGAGTGTTAGACTCTGTGGGTTGCCAGAGACCCCAAATCCAACACAAAGTGCCTCAAGCAAAAATGGGGATTTACTGGTCTGTGTAATTGGTCCAAGAATGTTACCGGCTTCAGGTACAGTTGGATCTAGGGGCTTAACCCCCTTTTGTCTTGATTTGGTTCTTCTCCACATTGGCTTCACTCTCCTTCTCCATGTAGCCCACACCCTGGCAGGTGGACAATCTCAGCAAAGTGTTTTTCCCCAAATTCCAGGGTGGGTTCTGGTGAGCCAACTGGGACAGGGGACTATCTCTGACCCATTTATTCATGGAATCTGGTACTTGAAGAGATAGTACCAGTCAAACCAGAGAGATAGAGAATGGGGGAGAGGTAGTGCCCTAAAGGCAATGGGAGGGAGGCTCACGGCCGTGGCTCTCAGTGTCCTGCCCACCTTCGCTGGGCATTCTCATTACCACCAGGAGGCGTCTGGATGCAAGAAACTGCGTTTCTGGTGGCTACCTCTGGTTGCTGAAGTATACTCAGCCCCTGTGTAGGGCAGGCTAGACAAGCCGAGGAGTTAACCCCCAGGAGAAGCCTCCACCCCACAATGACAGCATGTTGGCTGACAAACACCCCACCAGAGGCAAAACCCCAAGATGTTCTCTGCATTCCCCCAGAGACCCCAGGCAATGCCCACAGTGGGGAGCCGCTCACTAATGCACTGTGTACTGGCTGCCTTTCCTTCCCTACCTCACTTCCCTGCCCCCCACCAGGGCTTCCTGGGGTCACCTCCCAAATAAACTACTTGCCCTCACATCCTTATCTCAGGTTCTGCTGCTGGGAGGGATCCAGCCAAAGACAGGGCATTTACTAAAAAAAGAGGGCCTGGGTGTTGGGCAGCCATGATAGATACCCCTATACAAACACGGGAGGGTGAATTATCCTAGTCGCTGGACCAGGGACCCTTCCAGCACACCACGGTGGACCCTCTTGAGCTCCCTCCGGCCTGAAATCCACCAGACCCATGCACAGCACCTTAACCTCCCAGCTCAGCTGCCAGCCCAGCCAAGGACAGAGATACCCTCTGCAGAGCTCAGAGCTCCCAGGACAAGGGTTTCTACAGCCCATTGCCTCAGAACCCCTGAAGGTGCTCCCTGTAGATTCCCAGGCTCCCTGCCCCTGAGATTTTGATTCGATGGGCCTGGGACAGGATCTGGACCTCTGCAATAATACAACATTCCTGGGGAATCCACTCTGACCTGCAGCCGGGCTCAGGAACTGTGTCTCAGGAATATGCCAACATGATTCAACGGTGTCTGGGAAGTCCTCCCAGCTCTCGTCACTACTTGCTACCCTTGAACACGGGGAGCAAAACATCAAAGCAGCCCAGGGACCACCTGTTCACTACAAGAGAGCAAAACACAGAATGAGACTTCCAGGTGGAGTTGAAAACAAGGTCCCTGGAGGAACATGTGAACTTGGTTGTTTCCATTTCTGGAAGGAGGAATTACAATGTGAAGCCCATTTGCCTAGTTCCTTGGATGAGCAGCCACCCTCAAGTTTCTGGACATGCTGTGAATGCCACCCCTTCCTTCCCTCCAACCTGGGTCACAGGCCCAGAAAAGGGGCTGAGTTGGGAGATACAAATGACAGGCGCCTGGCCGTGGGTAGTGTGAAGTTCGGGGGATGGTTCACTAGGTGTAGGATCAACTATGCCCAAGGATACCGACAACTTGGCCTGTGGCTCCCACTGCAGGACCAAAACACAGCACCTTGGAGGGAGTATCACAGGCTGGCTCAGCGGCTCTCAACTTCAGGCGGAGAGACAGAAAGACACGCAGACCCACAGACACATTCCTGCAGGAACCTGGAGCCTGGGAAACTGGCCTGTGATATTTCACTTCTCGGAACCAAATTCTTCCTTTCTGAAGTGAAACTGGGCCAGCAGGGCAGCCTCCTGGACCCAGTCCTCTTTGCAGCTCCTCTCACTATGGGGTGGAATGTCTGTCCCTTCACCTTGAATCTGGGTGTCCTGGGGATCAGCTGACAGAACTCGGTGGAAGTCAGGTCATGCCAGTTCTGAGCCGAAGCTTCAAAAGGCCTTGCATGCTTCTCTTCCAGGATCCCCATCCCTACCTGGATCCCAAGCTTGAACCAGCCTCCTGGAGGAGGAGGCGCCAGGGGGAGCTACGTCATCAGCTGTGGCCATCTCAAACCAGCCCATCCCAGTGGGCCCATTAGCTGTTGCAGACATACCAGTGATCTCAGCTGAGATCACTGACCCCAGCCCACATCAACAGAATCACCTAGTTGACCCTAGAATCACGGAAAATAATTATTTTTCAGAAGAAGCAGTACCTGGTTGTTGTTTTAAGCCCCCAAGTTTTGGACGAGTTATGGAGTACGAGAGAGCTACTAGTTATACTGTCTTAGCCTGCTCAAACTCCTGTGGGCGGCTTATAAACAACAGACATATATTTCTCATAGTTCTGGAGGCTCAAAGTCCAAGATCAAGGTGCTGGCAAATTCAGTTCTTGGTGAGGGCCCACATCTTGGCTTGTAGACACTTGCCAGCTTGCTGCGTGTCCACACAGCCTCCTTTCTGTGCATGTGTGGAGTGGGTGTTCTCTCGTCTCTTCCCCTTGTAAGAGCGTTAATCCCATCGTAAAGGGACCACCCTCACAACCTCATCGAAGAAAACTAATTAAACCAAAGGCCCCACCTCCTCATACTATCACCTGGGTGGGGGGAAGGGGAGAGGGTTAGGGCTTCAACACAGTAATCTTGGGGGGTGGGGGTCATATTCAGTTCATAATGTGCATGAGTCTCTTTGAGGACTTGCCGGGAGCTACTTCCCTCATCTCTCATCCCAAAGATCTGCTAAGCACAGTGTAACATACATTCATGGAGAAGGAGGGGGGGCTACCATGCACTTCCTGAAGACCCTTCACGGCCAGGGGTTACAAACTCAGATACTCACGGGGATGGCAAGCCACAGACCGCTGGGGGTTGCGATGACTTGGAGAAGGCAGGCCCAGACGGGGACTGCGGATTCTCATCTCTGACAAGTCGTTGCCCTGGAGGGGTGTTGGCAGGGGCTGCGGGCTCGCCCTCTTTTAAAAAGAAGTCAGAAATCTGATATTGTTTATCTCTTGACTTTTAAATGCTGGTAACTACTTTTAATTCCATTAAGTCATGGTGCGGACTAAACCTTTTCCTTTCAAAACATGGTCCAGACCCCCCAGTCTCGACTTCACCTGGGAGCTTGTTACAGATTCAGACTCTTCTACCCCACCCCGGGCCAGGATCTGCATTTTAACAAGATCTCCAGGTGACCTGTGTACCTGGATCAAACAGACAGATCAGGGAGCTAGATGTGCTCTGGGCTGCCTGTTTATGACCCCGGATTCAGGTGAAGCAACCCCACCCGCTAAGACTTAGGTACACCCAGAAATCCACAATTCAGGCTTTAGATGCCACCCGGGGGCTCCTTTTATTACATCAATTTATTCAAGTGATAAAAAGCCTCTCTTGGCGGCAGGATACCAAAATAGAAAGCTTGTAAACATGATTTCATCCCCTGGCCCTTCTAAGGAGCTTCCTGTGACAGGAAATAGAGTTCTAATTGGCAAATTCTGTGATGAGGTCTGTACAAAAGGGTCCCATGACATGGCCCTCGTCTCTGTAATCCATCCCTGTCCAGGGGGGCTGGCTGGACCCTGTCATTTGGTCACGGTGTGGTCACGGTGCATTCCATTGCTAGCGGCCTCAGGAGGCCGGAGGCTCTTTGGCAGCGGAGGAGGCCCTCAGGGGACAGGTCTTATAGGCAGCAGACACAGGCAGGCAGGGAAGGACAGTCTCTCTCTGGGGAGCACGGTATTGCTAGGGTTGCATGTGTCATGGCAGGCGACCAGGTAAGGGCCCGGGGCCAGGTGAAGGGCTGAGGCACAGGTGCTGTCGGAAGCTTGGCTTCGCACCGGGACTGAGATCACCCAGATGATCAGCGGCCTTGAAATTTCTCTTGCAGAAATCAGACCGTGTTGAAACGAGCCTTCAGAGGAGGCTGGAGGCTTCAGTCCTTAAAGGGGTTGTGGGCATCACCTGGCTGTTCCTTCTCCGTGGCCAGGAGCTCCCCATTCATCTCCTGCAGTGGGTGGTAAACGTAGGCCCCATCCAGGTGCCGGCTCCGTTCTGCTCTTGAGCCAAGGAGCAAGGACACGTTCGCCACTGTGCTGATCAGCAGAAGGAAAACTAGGGCCAGGGTGAGGGCTAGCCAGGTGGTCCTGGGTGCAGAAGAGAAAGCCTCAACAGGGGCTTGTTGGGCAGTGCTGTTGGGCAGGAAGGGAGGGGTTTCCCTCCCTCCCCGCCACACAATAGTGGCAGAGTCAGGGGCTTCCAGACACATGTTTGGGGAGCAGTAGTGAGTCACTATGTGGCATGCAGGCCAGCCCTGCCACATCTCCTGATATTTCAAAAGAAACCACGAATTTTTTTTTTAAGTGACTGTTACTGATTTTCAGATGTTGCTAATAAATCTTAAATTTTTTTTTAAATTCTGCAGGCCAAATAAAATACAGCTGGGGATCTAATGATGCCCCAAGAGGCATCAGTTTGCATCCTGGGCTCCAGGGGATGTTCCAGAAACCTCAAAGCAGATAGAGCAGGGAGAACTGCACCCCTTCCTCCCTCCTGTGGAGCTGGCGGGGTCTTTCAATAATCCTTGTTTTTCCTCCTTCATGTGAATCTTTGGCTGAAGCCCTTAACGCAAAAGCGGACACAAGCATATTGCTGGGGGCGGGGGCATGCTCGTCAGCCCCCCATGGCTCCCTTTCCCTGCCCGGCAGCTGTCAATGGGATCCAGGTCTGCACTGGGGAGGAGGGGCTCAAAGTCTCACACCTGAGGAGCCTGAACTTAAGACAGGGGGCAGGGCACTCCCGGAAGCTACTGTCCCTGCTCTGGGTGCATTTTCAAAGCATGTTGCCAGGGGTTTTCTTCACGTGTGGTTCTGGGCCTTCAGAGCCTCACCCCAGGCTCACTGAGTCAGGACCTCCAGGAGGGACCTGGGATCTGCATTATTAATGATGAGACTGCCCTCTAGGACATCGCCAGGAACTTTTCATTCATACCCACACCTGATTCCCACCTCCAATGGGGGTGGGGCTGGGCCGGCACCCAGGGCTGGGCCATGAGGTGAGAACTACAAGAAAAGAAGTTCTCAAAGCGGGGTCTCCATACCAGCAGCATTAGCATCACCAATGATAGCACTGGAAATGCAGATTCTCAGGCTGCACCCCAGGCCTACTGAAGCAGAAACTCCAGAGAAAGGACCCAGCAATTTCTCTGAGTATCCCCTACCAGAGGTCAAGTTTGAGACCCACTGCACTAGAAAACAGAGATAAAGCCCACCACAAGGAGCGCATAGCAGGGCTTGAGAAATGATGTGAGTTCCCTGGGGCTTGGCACCTCTGTACCAGGCACCAGGTACTGAGAAAATAAGTTGCGAGTCTCACAGGGAAAGGAGTGTGATGCCCTGCCCCCTCGACTCCCACTGGGGCAGTGACCAGGGTCCTTCTCCCCATCTCCCAGGGCCACTTTGGTGTCTATGAGCATCAGCTATGAGCATCTCCCTGTGCTTACACTGGAGAAACGTCACCTGGGTGCCCTGCTACCACCTTCTAGCCTTGCTGAGTCCCTGAGCGGAGGCCATACCTCACAGGTGGAGGGAGGGGAGATTTCCTCCCATCCCCACCCCAAGTCCCACCAAATCTCCTACCCGGTGAGAAGGGACAGTTCTCCTGTTCTTAGGGTGGTCTTGGACGGCTGGAGACACTGCTTCACTGTAAACGACCAGAGAGAGGCTGACACACTGGGAGGAGAGAGGTGTGCCCCCTCCTGCCCCCCCAGGGGCCTGGGAGGAGCCATACCTTGGGAGAGGATGCTATTAAGGGCTGGTGCCTGGGCCAGGCTGCAGTTGCCAGTCTGGGGGTCACAGGGACACTGGTGCTCACACTCGCAAGGCCTCTGGCAGCCTGGCCCGTGCCAGCCGAGGGGACACTCTGTGGAGAGGAGGAAGAAGTGGAGGCCTCAGTGGCAGGGCCTCTCTCTGCACGGACGGAATGGGCCCCAGGTGTGTGCAGAGCTGGGCTAAGCAGAAGTGCCCCCCGGGGTCCCTCAAGGCTAGACCCTGGAGGTGCCCCTGGCGCTTCCTCCCAGCTGGCTTGGGGCCCATCTAGCTTACCCTGCTCACAGGTGTCTCCGGTGAAGCCAGGAGGACAGGTGCAGGTCCCTCGGACCGGGTCACAGGCAGCTCCATTCTGACACCGGCACTTCATGGCACAGGCCTCCCCAAAGGACCCGTTGCTGCAAGCTGGCATGGGGAAAGGGGAGTCATTTCAAAATCCAGCCCCGCCCCGCCTAGGCGAGGGCCAACAAGACAGGAAACAGATCTCTGTCACCCCAAGTGGCCCCATAGGTTCACATATGCTTCCAACAGCAAGTTGTGGAGAACCCACTTCAAGGCAGGCCCTGAGGCTGAGTTCTCCTGGGGCTTCCTGTCTAGGTGGGCAGGTGGCCAGTGAGCCAGAAAGGAGACGTGGACGTACAGGTGGGGACAAGTGCAGCAGCAGCAGACCGCTGGAGGGGGTGGGGTGGGCAGGCCCCTGGGGACAGGGCAGTTAAGCTGGGGTTTGGGGGAGCAGAGCTGGGTCAGTGAGTCAGGGAGGGGCTGCAGCACCTGGCAGGTCAGGCTGAGGGGTTCATTCCTTTCACTTATTCAAAAGAAAGCCCTGAAGGATTTGAAACTGTGGATGGCTGCAGTGGGTTGAACTGTGTCCCCCCAAAAGAATACTGTCCTAATCCTCAGAATCTGTGAACATGACCGCATTTGGACAGAGAGTCTTTGCAGATACCATTAAGTGAAGATCTTAAGAGATGGGGGCACCTGGATTGAGTGGGCCCTCAATCCAATGACCTGGGGTCCGCGTAAGGGAACGGAGAGACTGACACAGGGGCAAGGCCGTGCGAAGACGGAGGCGGAGAGAGGAGTGACGTGGCCACAAGCCAAGGAACGCCTGGAGCCACCAGGAGCTGGAAGGAGCAGGAAGGAGCCTCCCCTAGACCTTCAAGAGGGAGTGAGGGCCCTGCAGACACCTTGATTTTGCAGTTCTGGCCTCCCGAACTGCGACAGTGTAAGTTTGTGGAATTTGTTGTGGCCGCTGCAGGAGACTAATGCAGTGATTTCCAGTCAGGCGAGAGCAAGAAACAGGAGGGGATAAAGGCAGCTGCCACGCTCCCCTCTCCCCATGGGGCCAGGGGTGGGGAAGCAGCTGGCCCGGTGGCTTTTACCTTCACCGCAGCTAGACCCCGTCCATCCAGCTTCACAGCGGCAGCCATCTGCCAAGACAAGACCGAGGAGGCCAGGTGAGGGGCCCAGGCAGGGCCGGGCAGTGAGGGCTGGGAGCCCCAGTCACAGCTGCCACCCCAGAGACCCCACTCACTCTCTGTGCAAAGCCCGTGCTGGCTGCAGTTGGAGGGGCCACAGTCCAGCTTGTTGCAGGCCGCGCCCTGCCAGAAGCGTCCCGTGCACTGGCAGCGCCCCTCCACACAGGTCCCGTGGCCGCTGCAGTCAGGCGGCTGGCAGCGGGGCTCGTGCACACATACCACAGTAGACACACGGCGTGGACAGCGCCACATGTTGTCCTGGCTGTGGGGAGGGGGGGGACATGGCATGTGAAGGCGCTGACCATCCCCAGCGGACCCCTCCTCCCCCCTATTACAGCCCCCGAGGGCTGCCTCTCTCTCCATTGCCCCTTCCTCAGCCTTTTACAGGTTCTTTCCACCCTGACAATCTCTTCCAACCCCAGGGCCTTTACATATGCTGTTCTCACTGCCCAGAAGGTTCTCCTGGCCCTGCCTCGCCACCTCCTCAACCTTCAGATCTCAGCTCAGGTTCCATTAAAGCTCAGAGAGGTCTTTCCTGACCTATCAATCTCCTTTCGTTGGTGTGGGTGGTGCTGGTACAGTATGTATGATTCAACTCTCTTCCTGTAAGCACTGAGAGGCAGGGATCTCGGCTCTTCCTGCTCATGGCTGAATCCTCAGGGCCTGGCACATAGTAGGTGCTCAATATTTGTTGAGTGAGACAGCTGAGGACAGGCCTGGACTTAGACCTCAAGAAGGGGCTCTGGCATGCTTACCAGTGATCTGATGGGTAACTGGCCAAGGTCCCGTTGAGCACGAAGGTGGCGGAGCCCCCTCCGTCCAGGTTGATGGCGTTGACCACATCCTGTTTCAGCAAGAACTCTGCCATCTCCCACAGGTTAATGCTGAAGCACAAGAGCATTAATGGTGACCGTGTCCATGCATTTCCAGTTTAACTGATCTTACTTTCCATGGGAGACAGTGTCATGCCCACTGTGGCAGACAAATTGCTAAATGGGCTTCCCCCAAAAATGTCCCATCTTAATCCCTGGAAGCTGTGAATATAATGAGAGATCGCTCCCATGACTGTGTTATCTTACATGGCTCAGCAGTCCACAAGTGCGGACAGTGTCCTGGATTATCTGGGTGGGCCCAAAGGAATCACAAGAGCTCTTAAAAGCAGACTTTCCCTGGCTGGTGGCAGAATGTGAAGTGAGAGAGACTGCGAGTACAAAGGGGATGAAGGGAATGGACACATGTTTGCTGGCTTGAAGATGGGGAGGGTAACATGTATGCGAAGGGACGCGGGCAGCCTGAAGGAGCTGAGGGTCCCCTGGCCAACAACCAGCAAGGAAATACAGACTTTGGTCCTACAACCATGAGGAAGTGCATCCTGCCAACAATCCGAATGAGCTAAGAGGATTCCTGCCCTGAAGCTCCAGATGAGAGCCCTGCCTGGCAAAAGGCTTGATTTTGTCCATGATTTGAGCCCTCCAGACTTCTGACCTACAGAACTGTGATCTAACAATTGAGTGCTGTTTGTGCTTGTTTGTTACACAGCAATAGCAAACTAACACACTCTCTTTACAGAGGAAGAAACTGTAGCTCAGAGAGGTTGAGCAACTTGTCTGTGGCCACAGAGCTAGCAGATGGCAGAGCTGGGACTGGAACAGAGGTCTTCTCCCTGCTCACTCTGTAATTACTTCCTATCACCCTATCCGGGACTCAGGAGAGTGGAGGCCTAAGTTGGGGAGACTGAGAGGAAGTGTGTAGGGGATGATGAGTTCTCAGAAGTGAGACAGATCGGGGCGCCTGAGTGGCTCAGTCGTTAAGCATCTGCCTTCAGCTCAGGTCATGATCCCAGGGTCCTGGGATCGAGCCCCGCATCGGGCTCCCTGCTCAGCAGGAGGCCTGCTTCTCCCTCTCCCACTCCCCCTGCTTGTGTTCCCTCTCTCGCTGTGTGTCTCTCTGTCAGACAAATAAAATCTTTAAAAAAAAAAAAAGTTCTTAAAAAAAAAAAGAAGTGAGACAGATCTAGGGACTGTTTTGTGTGGGAAGGCAGGGGACAGATGGACGTGAACATCCCCAGGGAAGAGCTGGGAGTCCGATGGCCAGCTGTCAGTGGGCTGAAGTTCCTCAAAGCAGGACTCAGCCCCCCAGGCGTGGTGTTCCCAGTTCCTGGCCCTTACCCCCGCTGCTCCGTCTGCCCGTCTACGTGGAAGAGCACCAGCTGCCCTTTCCGGTCATGTCCCACAGCTGTTCTGGCTGACATCACGTTCACAAATTTGCTAAAGGAACCTAAAAGAGAAGAAGCCTGGCTGATCACCCGGCCCTCTGAGAAGACTCCCGGGCTCTGCCTGTTATTTTTGGCCAGTCCAATGCCACTCTCCACCTCCCGTTCCACACCATCCAGTGTCTCACTTAGACATGTATCATCCTGTCTCCCCTCTGCCCCGTCCCACTCAGTCTCCACATAGTGGCCGGATGACCCTTCTCAGGTGTAAATTAAGTGACATCAGCCTCCAGGGGAAAGCCCTCTAATGACTTCCACAGTTCATCAGCCCAACATGGCCGCCCTGGCCTGCTTCTCCTACCTCATCTGTGGGGGCTCCTCTCTCACCACCCTGCAGCCACTTTCTGCTTTAGGGCTTCTGCACCTTCTGCTCATCTGGCTGGACTGTGCTTCCCCTCAGCTCTTCCTGTGGTTTGCTCTTTCCAATCTAGGGCACCTCCTCAGTGAGGCCTCCCTTGACTGCTCGGTCTAAAACAGCCATTTCCACATCAGGGCCACAGCATCCCTTCCCACACCAGTACTCCACATCCCAGAGGTTCTCAAACTGAATTACCCAAGGGGTTTGTTAAAGCACACAGGTTTGGGCCTTACCCCCAGGGATTCGGGATTCTGATTCACAGCTCCTTTCTTCCACCCAACTTTATTTTCTTTCTTAGCACTTACCACTTCCTTTCAGTAAATTACATATCTATTTTCTTTCTTATGTATTCCCCAACAGCAGGGACCTAATTTGTTGATCCCCTATACCTTGAATAGTACTTGCTCAAAGACTTAAGAATAGCTTCCCCCACCAGCCCAGAGGTTCTGGTTCTCAACAAGACTATGCCACACCCCACCCCCAAACCTGTTTCCTGTGTCTCATCACACTCAGCTGCCTGGCTTTCGTTGATGTACACACTTCCATTGCGGATGAGCCACACGACCCCACTAAGCAGCTGCACAAATGGATTTTCAGTGTCCAGCACCTCCTCTTCAGACAGGTACCTGGACACAGAAAAGGCATGAGATTCACTCACTGGCAGGGGCAACTGCAGGTAGTAGGGTTCCCTCCTACCTCCCCTCCTCAGGTTGGCTGCTTGACTCCTCCCAATGTCCCAGGAACCATCCTGGTCCTGAGTGCAGCCTTTATAAACAGTCTACACATCCCAGTTAATAATTCATTTAATACAAACAACGATTCTCAACAGATTTCAAGTTCATCTCTGGCCTTCAACCTCCTAGGCCATCACTCTAGCCAAACTACCACCTGATGCCTACTGACAACTCGTCATTGGTCTCCTTGCTTCTACTCTGGTCCCTCCAACCCAGCCTCCAGCCAGGATTAGAGCATGTTTTTATTTTTATTTTTTTTTAAAGACTTTATTTATTTGAGAAAGAGAGTGAGAGCGAGAGAGAGCAAGAACAGGGTCAGAGAGAGAGGGAGGAGCAGACTCTCCTGCTCTGGTCCCTCCAACCCAGCCTCCAGCCAGGATTAGAGCATGTTTTTATTTTTATTTTTTTTAAAGACTTTATTTATTTGAGAAAGAGAGTGAGAGCGAGAGAGAGCACGAACAGGGACAGAGGGAGAGGGAGGAGCAGACTCTCCTGCTGAGCAGGAAGCCTGACTCGGGGCTCGATCCCACAACCCTGAGATCACCACCGGACCTGAAGGCAGACGCTTAACCAACTGAGCCACCCAAGCGCCCCTAAAAACAGCATGTTTTTAAATAACCAAAGTCAGTCCTGTCATCCCCTGATACTCTGTTCCTTCCTTCCGTCACTCACACACACCAAACCCCTGTGCATCTCCGAGCCTTAGCACTTGCTGTTCCTTCTGACTGTAGTGCTCTTCCTCCAGTTCTGGCCTTGGCTAACTTGTGATTAATCTTCAGGTCTCAACCCAGAGGTCACCTTCTGAGACAGGCCTCTCCTATTCACCCTACCTAAAATCTACACTACATTTACACTGGTTCACCCTGTTCCTTGCTTCTTTACATGCATGCAATTTATCTTAATCATTTCCCTGGCTTTTATTTATTTTTCCTAGTAATGGGAGGGGTCCGTGAAGACAAAGGCTGTCTGCTTGTTCACTGCTACATCCCCAGTGCGCAGCACATCGCCTGACACAAAGCAAGCGCTCAGTGATACTGGGAGATGAACTGCAAGAAAAGTTATTACTATCCCCATTCTGCGGAACGGAAACGGAGGCTCAGCTTTGTCAGGTGACTTGAACCCAGCACCACGGCTACAACCCAAATCTCAGGTTCTCTGCCCTCGACAGCCACTAGGCTCCCTGCCTCCTCACCCGGTGACCAGGGTCCCGTCGCGGCGGATCCCGAACTGCGCGTTCTGCAGCCCACCGGCGCTGCTCACCCGGCGCCCGTCGCTCACCACGTTCCCCAGGCACTCGCCCGTGTCCATGCGGAAGAAGCCGCCGTTCTGGGCGACCCTGCAGCCGGCCGCCCGCGCCGTATCCTCCACGGTGGCGCGGCGCCTCGAAAGGCAGCCGCCGGACCCACCGGGCTCCAGGACCGAGAAGGTGCGCAGGGGCTCTGCCACACGCGTCAGATGGCCAGGCACCGCGCGGTTCGCGAAGTGCGAAACGAAGGTGCGCACCGCCGGGCCGCGGGTGCCGGGGGTCGCAGTGGTAGGTGGCCAGCTCTCGTGCTCGCGGCTGCCGGCGCGCACCCTTGAGCAGTCCCGGGCAGAGCGCGCGCGCGCGCGGGAGTATGGCAGCAGCAAGTCGTCGTCGCGGGAGGCCCTGCGGGGACAGGGCGGCCGTGAGCTCGGAGGGCTGTGTCCCGGGCGGAGTACCCCCCGAACCAGGCTCACCCCTCCAGACCTTTACTCACCCCGAGTCGAGGCCGCTGGTCGCCTCCCGGAGGAAGCCAAGAAGCGCAAGGAGGAAGAGAAGCCAGCGACCCATGGAGGCCGCCATGTTGGAACCAGGCCTCCGATCACGTGGGATCGTCCCACGTGACTCAAGGTTTTGGGTGGCCGATTTCAACCGGGACAGAATAGCTTAGGCTCCTTTGGATATCGCGAGATCTTGTCCTATAATTTACTGTCTTCAGAAGGTGAGCGGAGCTGGGGTGGTGGTGGGGGGAATGTTTCGTGTTGATATAATTTCAAACTTACCGGAGGTTCTGGAGGTTCTAAGAGTAATGTAAAGAACTCCCATATACCTTTTACCTATATTTACTAGTTGTTAACTTTTGTTCCGTTTAGTTTATCTTGTCAGCTTCATTCGCATACTCCACCCCACCCACCAACCATTGGCAACCAAGTTGCAGACATCGGGATCCTTCACCTCAGTACTTTATATATCTTTTACGAACAATGACATCTTCCTACATAACCACAGGCTAAGTAAAATTAAGACGTTTTACATTGCTAGAGTTTATTAACTAATCCGCAGAAAATTTGCCAATTTTCTGTATAATGTCCTTTACAGCTATTTTCCCCACATCCAGGGTCCAGTCCAGGAATTGCATTTTTTGTCATGTCTCTGTGGTCTCCCTCAATCTGGAACAGTTTCTTAGCCTTGGTCTCTTACGACCTTTGATGTATTTTTTTTTTTAAGATTTTATTTATTTATTTGAGAGAGAGAATGAGACAGAGCGTGAGAGGGGGGAGGGTCAGAGGGAGAAGCAGATTCCCTGCTGAGCAGGGAGCCCGATGCGGGACTCGATCCTGGCACTCCAGGATCATGACCTGAGCCGAAGGCAGTCACTTAACCAACTGAGGCACTCAGGCGCCCCTGACCTTTGATGTAGTTTTGAATGTAGGTGACGTCTGGAGCTGATGGCCAAGAAAGAATTCTTGAGACATCTTTGGTGCAAAAAGGTGGTTGTATTAAAGCAGGGAGACAGGACCTGAGGGCAGAAAGGGCTGCTGCCCTGGGGTTGTGAGGAATGGCTGATTATATACTTGGGAGTTGGGGGAGGTAAGGGAGGTGTCCAAAAGCACTTTCATATGCTAAAGAAGACTTTCACGATACTGGAGGCCTTGCGATTTAGTCAAGCTAAGGTTATTTGTCCCTGTAGCAAATCATTAACATTAAGACAGTTGGGAGTTTCTGGAGTAAGGTCACACTTTCCCACCTGGAGTCCAGGGAGGAGGTGGGTGGGAGGTGGGGAGGGTGTTGTGGGATCTCAGCTTGCGCTTTGTCCTCAGCTTGCCTTTTGCTTCCTCATCATATTGATGTGAAGGGATGATGTCTTTCTAATCTTTACATACAGGCTGCAAAAAGTCTTTAGCAAATAAGCCCAGACCTGCGACCAGCTTCCCTGTCCCCGGAAGTCCTCTTTTTCTCTACTTCAACTGGGAGGTGTAGGTACAGGCAGTCTCTAGAGAGTTCTGACCTTCGGTCTCCTCCCAACTTTGTCACTCCTTTGACAAACACCTAGCAAGCACATAATATCTAAGCGCGTAAGTCCCATGGAAATTCTCCATTTGCTGAGCAGCCTATTAATTAAACAAAGAGACCATTAGATTGATGTGGCTTTATGCCATGGCTGCTATTAAAAGACAAAAGTCAACTGAGTAAATTTAAAGATTAAATTGACTTTATTCAACGAATTAGGCAGCATCCCATCTAGCAAATAGAAAGAAGCTCCAAAGAGCTGTGCAAAATGAAAGGCTTTCATCGGCAGAAAGGGCAGAGTGGATTGTTTCAGGCAAGGTCACCTTCCTTTGAGGGAAGGACAAGGGCCTTTGGTGCAGATGACTTCACTAGTGCTGACCAGGTAACTGACTGGTTAAAGGTTTCATTCCTGGAAGAGTCTGAAACTGTAGTTAAGTCAGATATTAAGTCTTGGTTGGCTGACATGGGGCTTGGCATATGTTACTCCATTTGGGGCCTGTTGTCTCTCTTTTTTACTTTTTTAAAAAAACTAACTCTCCACACAATGTGGGGCTTGAACTCAGAACCCTGAGATCAAAGAGTTGCATGATCTATGACTAAGCTGGTCAGGCACCCGTCTTTTTTTTTTTTTTTTTTTTTTTCCTTTAACACTGCCTACAGAAGCAAACCAAGATGTGCACTAAGGAGGGCACTTGATGTAATGAGCATTGGGTGTTGTATGCAAATGATGAATCACTAAATTCTACCCCTGAAACTAATATAGTATATGTTAACTAAATTGAATTTAAATAATTAAAAAAAAGAAGCAAACCAAAACCTAAGCCTGTAAATGCCTCAAGGTTATGAAATCAAAATGCTAAGGATGACCAATTGCAAACGGCTTCAACTAACAGCCAACTAGGCATTAAGGTATAGGGAATCAATTTCCTTTCTTCACTTTCTCACTATCTCAGTAGAGGTCTTTCCCCTGGCTCATTTCCACTTCAATTTGGTACTGCCCAATTCGAATTGATTTTTGCTTAGACTCTTATTTAAAAATTTTAACATGCCTTGGTTTATCTTCCTAAGCCCAAGCCCACAGTTCTAGCCATACCAGCTAACTAACTCAGTGCTTTCTCCTCTGCTCACATTTACCCTTCGTTAGGTGCCTTTGTCTTCTCTCAGCTTCCTCATCTGGGTTCCACAGTCATTTGTAGATTGAACAGATTGAGCTCCTCCTATGTGCTAGATGCTGATGAAACAGACAGACCAGTCCTGCCCTTGCAGAGACAGATAGTAAACAACACAAGTGTGGTGGGAAGAAGCAGGTTGGAGAAAGAAGGGGAGTGGCAGGGAAGGCCTCTCTAAGCCCATTTAGACTGAGACATTGAGGGAAAGGAAAAGGGGTAGGTGTGGGAGCTCAGGGGCCAGAGCCTTGCAGGACATGGCTGCAGCCCATGGACCAGGACCTGAGGCAGGCAGAGTATAGCATTTCTCCAGGAAGCCCCCAACTATCTTCATGTTAACGCCTTACTAGAAGGAAAAACAACTTTAACTCAGGAATAGTCAGGCCTCCAGTGTCTGTAAATCTTTAGCATATGAAAGTGCTTTTGGACATCTCCCTTTGTCCTTACCTCCCTCACTTCCAAGTATATAATCAGCTATTCGTCACAACTCTGGTGCAGCCCCTCTTTCTGCCCACGGGCCCTGTCCCTGTGCTTTAATAAAACCACCTTTTTGCACCAAAGATGTCTCAAGAGTTCTTTCTTGGCCGTCAGCTCCGGACCTCACCAACATTCCAAAATGACGTCCCTGTCAGTTTGTCGGTTGAGGGAAGAATACCATGTCCAGGCCATGCACCCAGTCTTTCCCATCACAGGTGCAATCTGCTTGATTATAACTTTCTTTTTTTAAATTTCATTTTATTTTTAAGTAATCTCCACACCCAACGTGGGACTCAGACTCACAACCCCAAGATCTAGGGTTCCGTGCTCCACCGACTGAGACAGTCAGGCACCCCCTGATTATAGCTGCTTCTTAATGTCTCTCCCGCCTTGACTGTCATCTCTGAGGACAGAGACCATGTCTGCTTTTCACTACTTTCCCCTGATACTTTGCATAGTCCTCGGCACACAGTAGGCACTTCACGGATATTTCTTAAATGATGGGAACAGGGCCCTTGTTTGTTCTCAGCTGCATCTCCCATGCCCAGAGCACAACTTAGCACACAGTAAGTTCTCAGTCACTATTTATTGAAGGGATGGATGGAGTATTTGCCAGGGAATGACATCCTTTGCTCGTAAATGATAGTTGACTGATAAAACCCCAGAGGCAGAGGTGGTGTGGATGCTGGGTTTTCTGAGAAAACTCAATGCTAACAGCCACTGAGCTCATTTAAGCCTCAAACACTGTGTGAGGGGCTTACCGTGCCCCATTTTATCTCAGGAATCCTAGAAGTTGGATGTTATTGTGCTACCCATTATACAGAAAAGTTGGCGGTACAGAGAGGGCAAGCTACTGACCCAGGGTGACACAGATGTTAGTAGAGGAGGCAGCTTGTTCTGAAGTTTGAGCTCACAACTTTTCCTGTACGTATTTACATCTTAAAGGGAAGTACTTTGGTACCCTGGTGCCTGGGTAGCTCAGTCATTAAGTGGCTGCCTTTGGCTTAGGTCATGATCCCAGGGTCCTGGGATCGAGCCCTGCATCAGGCTCCCCGCTCTGCAGGAAGCCTGCTTCTCCCTCTCCCACCCTCCCTGCTTGTGTTCCCTCTCTTGCTGTCTCTGTCTCTGTCAAATAAATAAATAAACAAATAAATAAATAATAAATAAAAAGGGACGTACTTTAAAAACACAATGATTTATTTAACAGAAGTACTCTTTTACAGGGGACATTTTTATCTTGAGCGAGGGGCCTATCGGGAACACACTTTTGACAGGAACATTGCTGGAGCACTTAAAGTCACAGTGGGGTGAGTGTGAGCACCAAGGAGGGTGTAGGGGAGCAAATTTTGCCACCCCAAGATATGCGTCTTTGGCATACTGATTATCTTAAGCTGGTTATTTTTAAGAAACTGCAGACACAAGGGAAGCTCTGAAAACAGAATTTACCCTTTTGTAAGTGTGTTTTCGTCTCATTACGGGAAAGAGGGAGATGGCTGACCCTAAATCTCTAGAAACTGTTATCAATAGAGACAGCATGGACTTAAATCTACTCTTGTTTACCGTGCTTTCCCCAGTAACCTCCCATAACTGACCTCCCACCCCCAATATCTTCTCTCGTCTTTAGCTGGAAATGGTATTTAGGGTGATGGCTTAGGCAACTGCAGGGAGTTACTCGTTTTCCTGGGCCTCTCATGTAGACAGGCAGTATCACATTATTAAACTTTTTTGTTTGTTTGTTTTTCTCCTGTTAATTTGTCTCATGTCAACTTAATTTCCAGACCAGCCAAAAGAATCTTGCAGGGTAGAGGAGGGACATCACTTATACCTCTGAATGCATAATCGAGGCCACTGCCCCGGTGCCAGCTGTAGGTGTTCCCTTTATCTACCACCTGATGTCATACAGGTCCAGGCCTTGAGGACCCCACAGTTCTCAGCCTTGGCGAGCATCAGCATCCCTTGGGAGCTTGCCAAGGAGGCATGTCCCCAGGCCCCCTCCTGGGGTCTGAATGAGAATCTCTAGGGGCAGGGCTAGAGAATCTGCATGTTTGTTTGTTTTTTAAAGATTTTATTTATTTGAGAGAGAGAGAGAGAGAGAAAGCATGAGGGGGAGAGGGTCAGAGGGAGAAGTGGACTCCCTGCTGAGCAGGGAGCCTAATGCAGGACACTATCCGGATCCTGGAACTCTGGGATCATGACCTGAGCCGAAGGCAGACACTTAACTGACTGAGCCACCCAGGCGCCCGAGAATCTGCATGTTTAAGATTCCTCAAGCTGGTCCTAATGCCAGTGGCCACAGACCACACATTGAGAAACTCCTCTAGGAAGTGAGCCAGTGCTGGGTGTTTAGAATACAAGAAGTTAAGGCTCACCTCCACATCATGTTAAATGCTCATGGGATTCATCTTCATTGAGAGGCTAAGGTCTGGGGTGGGGGAGTGGTGAAAAGACTCATCCATTGGTATTTTTACCTCTTCTTAGTGCCCTACCGCAATTGTAACCCAAAGACGTGACAATTCAAGTGGGGTTCATCTTGCAAATTTTTCTTCCTATGTCCCACTTTGCATTAGGATTCCCTTTTCCTGAAAGTGGCTTATAAACCCAGATTTCTGCTAGAGTTATCGCCTCCCCCCAACCCCCGTCCTAGTTTGGTAAATTAAACCTTCTAAAAATGTATCAATGTCAGGCTCCAGTGACTAATCCATCCCGAATGCAGGAAGGACAGGGGGGTAAGGCATAATCCCCCCTAATCCGTTATGTGCTGCCCACCCATCTCTAGGCTGTGTGCCTATCTTGGTAAACTTTGGTTTGTGACGCAGTGTGGAAGAAATCCTTGAAGCATATGGAGTGCCAAGTAGGTATTAAATTCTGGCCCTTGGTTCCTCAAGAAAACTAGCAACTTAAAAGCAAGTCAAACTTCTCAGCGAAATCCAGGACCATTTCTGTGTGCCTGACAACTTAATAGCACTTTCAGGAACGCATTCAAGGGCACCAGCAAAGAGGATTAGACAGAAGGGACTAACTCCCAAGAGAAAGATTTAGAAGAACCACTGCCCCAACCAGATTATTTAGCTGAGCACAGAAGGAGCACGGGTGTTTGAGTTCAGATTCTCAAATACAGTGCAATTGTCACATAGGGATGATCGACAACTATTTTTCACTTTGAAGCAAAGCAAGATGATGGACTTAAAGAACCTTCCAGTCCAAAGGACTGGGTTTTTAGCTGATTTTTCTACCCCAGTCTCCTTTTGACATGTGTCTGTCCATAGCCTGAAATCTGCATCACAGACAGTACCTGGACCCGTGATAATGTTCCAGAAGGTCTTTCCTCCAACAGTAGATTAGTGTCAGAGTTCCAGGGGATTGTATGTCAGCTGTACTTCAGTAAATCAGATGAATTAATTAAAAGAACTCTAGTTGACATGTTCAGATTTACTCACACTGAAGCAGCACATGAGGGAAGAAGTACAAGCTGGGAATAAGAGAAAAGTTGACAAGTCAGCTCTCTATGCCCACTGCCTCAGGGACAAGCCCTCCAGGAAATGTGACATCATCCCTGCTGTGGCAGCAGGTAACACTCACCTGGCTCTTACTATGTTATAGGAGTGGTTCTCAGTACCCTACAAAGGTGATGGTCACAGCACTGCAAGTAATCCTAAGGCAGGTGCTGTAGTTATCACAATTGTACTGACGAGGAAACAGTCACAGAGACGCTAAATGACCTTGCCCGAGGACACAGCTAATTAGCGGGACAGCTGGGATTTGGACTCAGGGAGCCTGGGCACAGAGCTGCACCATTACCCATGATGCCACGCTGCCTTTTGTAAAATGACACGGCCATGACAGGATGCGACATGGTACTGTAGAGTTCCTCGCGCGGATATAAACATTTTATGTGCTGCCGTTTGTGACCATATCTCAAGTTTGGTCATGACTCGAACTGTTACATTCAGAGACCCTTATTTCTCCCACTGGGAAAGATGCAGTCATTGACATCTGAACAAATTGCCTTTAAGACTCAGGTTATGGATCTCCTTGGAGTTTGTGTGGTGACTTGAAACAGAGCCCTAGAAGTTGTCCCCAGGCTGAGAAACACGACTCAATTGCACTCTAAATTTATTCATCTGCTTCCACGCCTGGATCCCATGCCTGGATCCATCCCCACATCGCCTTCCCTGGGCCTGCTCCCCGAGGGGATGAAGCTGGGTTGCTTTGCTACTCATTGCTTCTGCTGCCTCCTTGTCAGGGCATGGCCCAGGCACCCAGGATTTAAGGGAGGAAGGATTGCCTAATGGCATCTGGCATCCATTTCATCTTCCAGTGGCAGGTGTGGAAACATTTGTCTCAGCGACTGTGGTGGCACCAGTGTGGACTGCCACAGCTCTCCATTTGATGGGGGGTATTTAGCCGGGACGTAGAGGAAGCCCCCCTGGGCTGCCATAGCCATGGCTGTCTTGTGGGAGGAACAGCCATCTGGGGAGAGAGAGAGTCCTCCCTGTGACTACTGTGCGGTGGCCACAGTTCCATTATGAATGCTTTTCGGATGCTTCCCCAGCCAGCCAGATCCTGGGCCAGGCACCCGTCCACCAGCTGCTATGAGCGCTGGCCACTAATGACTCCCTTCTCCAGAAAAATGACCCCAGCCAGTTGGAGCCTTCTCCTCAGGGAGGTTATGCCTCCTCCCAGTGCCTTACTAATACAGGACACAAAAGCCCCGCCTTCCATCTCAAGGGGGTGACTCAGGTACGATTTCCACTCCAGAGCTCCCCTCCCCTGGGATCTGACCTGAGGCCACACCCTTGTCTAGCTCCTTCCCACCTCCCCTTGCTCTCAGGCCCTGCGTGAGACCTTCTAGGACAGCACCCTATTGCCTGTTTTTGCAGACAGGGAAACTGAGGCTCAGGTAGCAGAGCTGAGCTCCACATCCCTGGGGGCTCCACAGCTCATTTTTTGACCTTGATAGCCTCTGTCATTGCTGCCTTAGTCTTGCCTGGTCCCAGGTGACCGTGAGCACCTGCCTGACACCGGCCTGAGACAAGAACCCCTTAGATGTTACTTAGTTCCCTAAACCCAAAGTAGGCCACCCATCCTGTGTTTCTGAGCAGGTGGGAGGGAGCCAGGACTTTTCTCTCCCTGCACAGTCTTGAAGAAGGGAAGGACCCTAGCTAGGGCCTTTGGAGGGAGGGAGAATGCAGGTTTCAAGAAGGCTAATTACCCACCCCAGCAGCTCACGCTGTCATATGCCAAATACCATGGAGCGTGCTTTGTACAGTGATCTGATACTAACCCCCAACAGCTCTATGAAGGAGGCACTGTTAGGTCCCTATCTTACAGATAAAGAAACTGAGGCTCAGAGAGGTTGAGTGACCCCCACTGTGAGGAAGAAGCGGATTCGAACTCTGACAGCATGATTTCAAATCCTGTGCTCCAAATCTCCACGCTGGCTGCCCCCTGGTCCATGGGTGTGCAGGAGGTGTGCACCAGAAGGAGAGAAAGCACCACTCCCTCCTGGGCAGTTTTCCAGACTTGTCAATCTGCAGGGGCCCAAGAAGGACCTTGGGCCTTTCTGCAGCTCCCTCTCCAGCCCTCAGGTCGGTCCTATGGTCCATCTGTCTGCCTCTAGGGGGCAGCCTACCAGCTGGCCATGGGTAGCCACAGCCCCCTGTGTCAGGGGCCTCTGGAAGTCTCCTGAGAACTTCTCTCCCTTCCCCAGCCCAGCCTTTGGATTTGGGCTTCCACTCCCTTCTCTTGTCTACCTGCAGGCAGATGATGAGGCTACAGTGGGGCTCACGGGGAGACATTTAGTTATTGGGATCGTTCACCAACGTATGCTGGGCATCTCCTAAGGGGGCTGGCTATTCTACCTCCTGCTTCTGTCTTGCAGTTATTTATTTTTTATTAATAAAAAAATGAATCAGGTCTTCTCTTCCTTCTTTATCCCTCCTTCCCTCCCATATTAAATCTTGCCTTTCTTCCTTTCTCCATATAACCATATCTGATTCTTGGTTTCTCTACACTGGTGGGCTGATCACATAAGTTATCATCTCAACCAGGACACTTTGGGGAGGAAAGGGGCCACTATTCATAATGGCTCCAGGACAAGAGGTGTAAGCTGGGGACATCCGGACATATGGCCGTGGGGATGGCAATGGTCACTTGCCTGTTGGCTCAGATTCCCTCCTGCCCTTTTTTGCTTCAAACCACAGTGCACTGACCCTTCCAAACTACATTTCCCAGGATGCCTTGCTCATCACCTTCTGGTTAGGTTTGAGCAATAGCAGACACAGGCTGAAAGAGGGCCGAAGATGGGGTATTTCTCCCCATCTTTGCCTCCTCCATGTCCAACCACCTTGCTCCACAGTCCCTCCAGCTCTGCCTCCAGGGAGAGTAGTGGCTTCTTGCAGTGGTTAATCTCTGGGTTTTCTCACTTTTCTGGGTTCACCTCTTGCAACACCTCTGAGAAGAGTTCCCTCCATTAAATTCCCTCTGCCTCAAGTTCCTGGTGCAGGTTCTGGTTTCCTGACTTGACCTTGACAGAGAGGGGGTGATCTCTGTGATTTTCAGTAACATGCTGAAACTTTTATGTTCCTTTCCGTGGAGACAAGGTCTTTGGACTCCCACTTCTTACCCTCCCCTCCACTTCCCAGACCTGGCCCTGAAGGGATGGCAAGGTACATTTCCACTGAGGTCAATCTTCTGTGTGCAGCCTTTCTGGGGTGTCTTGGTTTCATGCCCAGAAGGCCCCGGGTATTTTCATTACCTGTAAATTGTTTTTCTCGCCTCTTCACTCTTCTCAAAACATGCTGTTGGCGTTGAACGGCTTTTGATAATTCTTCATCTTCAGCAGCTGGGAGAAGAGTTGGAAAGTGACCTTCTTGAGATGGGTTTTCACACATTACTCACCAAACTTCCTCCCCCTCACACCTCAAGCAGCTCAGGTCTTCTCTTGAATCTGGAGGTCCTTACAGAAGGTTCCTTGAGTGCCTGTCTGCAGATCCTTACACACTGCCTAAATATGTCATCTACTGATGTTTCTCCAGGTGTAGTCCCCCAACCACCCACATCAGAACAGCAGGAGGAGCTTCTTAAAAATGCAAGTTCCACAGGCCCACCTTCTACCTGCTGAATCTGTAGGTCTGGGGGCCTGATAATCTGCATTTTATCGACTCCTCAATTTTGAGAACAGATGCTCTTATTTCAAAAGATTTGCCTCCTTGAGCATCCCAAGCTTCAGCATTTATTGGGAGCCTCCTCTGTACCATGCACAGGACAGGTGCTTTCCCACGTATTATGTCTACTCACAGCTCAGGAAGGAGATTATTATACTAATTTTTTGACAGATGAGGAAATCAAGGCTTAGCAAGGTGAAGTGACTTACTGCAAAGAGGACCAGCTGCCCAGTGTCACACAGCTGGAAAGGGGCTGTGTCCTCTCTGCCTCTACTTCTATGTTACCTGCTCCAGACGTCTCCCCTGAATACTCCCGCCCAAAGAACCATCTTCCATATTCTTTTCTTTCTCAGCGTGTTGTCTCCTTCACAGCCCTTATCAGAACTTGCAATTATCTCACTTATTGGTTAATTTAGATGGTTTCTGCCTCTCTTCTTCAGGGCCCTAGTATTCCCTGGAGCCTAGAACAGTGTCTGGCACAGAGCAGGTGCTCAGGGAATACTCACTGAAGCAATAGATTTGTTCATGCAGGTGCAGGGGGCCAACACCTTCCAATGAGACTGTCTCCCGCCCTGCAAAATTTTGGCTTCCAAAGGTCTAAGCCCATTTCCGTATGCATGTGTTCACATGTGTGTTTGCATGCATATACATGTTGAGAATCTCTCTCTGAGCCATTAAGACCACTGTATCACCTTTCTTCACTCGGCCTGGAAACCCAGCCCCCTACCAGCCTCCCTACCAGCTTCTGCCTTCGGCTCAGGTCATGATCCCAAGGTCCTGGGATCGAGCCTGGAGTCTGGCTCCCTGCTAGGTGGGGAGTCTGCTTCTCCCTCTCCCTCTCCCTCTGTCCCTCCCCACAGCTCATGCTCTCTCTCTCAAATAAATAAATAAATAAAATCTTAAAAATAAAATCTCCCAGCCAGGGTGGAAGTGCAGCTCACCAGGCCTCCTGAAGTATCCTTCCTGTGGCTTCTGCCAGTTGAGAATGGCCTCCAGCTACCGGAGATTGTAGAAATCCAAGAAGCCACCGATTCCACAGAACATGACTGGAAGCAAAAGGTCCTCTACAGGCCTGCCCCCCAGACCCACCTGCTCCCACTGCCCAAGGGTGCACAGTGCCCCCTGCCTCCTCCCGCCAGTGGGTGGGTACTCAGTGCAGTGGCTGGAAGAAGGCAGCTGCCAGGCTAGGTCCTGCCTCCCATTTAGGGCCTTCATGGGAGTCCCTTAAGAGTCAGGGTCAGGGGGCGCTTGGGTGGCCCAGTTGTTAAGTGTCTGCCTTCGGCTCAGGTCATGATGCCAGGGTCCTGGGATCGAGCCCCACATTGGGCTGCCTGCTCGGCGGGAAGCCTGCTTCTCTCTCTCCCACTCCCCCCTGCTTGTGTTCCCTCTCTCGTTGTGTCTCTCTCTGTCAAATAAATGAATAAAATCTTAAAAAAAAAAAAGAGGGTCAGTAGAGGGATCTAGACACCCAAGCCAAGGAGCAGCTGCTCAGAGACCCCTTTTCTGCCTCATCCCTGAGCTAGCCTGTCAGTCCAGAGCTCCATCACTAGGTCAGCCTTTCGGGGCAGGAAGCAGTCACATCATGGCAGATAAAATATAGGATGCCCAGTTAAATTTGAGTGTCCAATAAACACAAATGCAAATTTTAAAGCATACACATATCCCAGGGAATGTTCAGGATAAACTTATACTAAAAATATATATTCAGTTTATCTGAAGTTCAAATTTACTTGGGCATCCTGTATTTTTATTTGCTAAATCTGGCAGCCCTACTGTGTGTGTTTGTGTGTGTGTGTGTGTGTGTGTGCGTGCGTGCGGGCACACCCCTCTGCTTTGTTCCTAGAGAGGAATGCCAGGGCTCACTGTTCTCCATGAAGATGTCCCGGGTCGGGTAGGCATATCCGATGGCCTCAGCTCTCCGGTTCAGGTCCATCATGTTGGCACAAAAGAGGTTCATGTAGTGCTGGCTCTGGCAGAACAGTCCCCCTGTGCATCCCTTCTGAGGGGAACAAACAGCCAGAAGGATGGGTGACAGACCTGCACTCTGCTATAGGGGAAGACTTGTAGTTCTCAGATGGTCTGGTAGGTGGCTGTCTTTGGGGCAGTTCTTTCCCCTTTTCCCAGGATTTCTTCCCCATCTACACCCCTGGACTGCTTGGGGCTCTGTCCCGGGGCGGCGGGGTGGGGGGGATCAGAAAGAGCTGGGTTTGAGTCCTGGCTCAGCCACTCGAGCTGTGTGACCTTAGCTTGCTAAGTTAACTTTTCTGAGCCTCAAGGGTCTTAGCCACAGGGAAGGGGCGATGTGTCTGGGATCTGCACCAGAGGTGCTCACTTGGATGGGTGGTACCATAATTAGGAAGTGCCCAACACAGGCCTGACACTGGAGCGTTATAGCCATTAGCTGCTGTCACATTCAGATTCCAGGCTAAGCCAGCTGGCTAGCTTCAGTGCTGCTCAAAGTGTGGACCATGGACTGGTCTCAGGGACAGGACAGGAGATGAGAAGGGGCTTTGGCAATTTCTGTAACAATGTGTAGCTTTCTACCTGTCGAATCTAATAAAATAATTTTCCTCATAATTTGATTTTTATTCTATTTACAGAAATACTGGATAGTGACAGCTTGCAAATAAATAATTTTTTTTTAAAAAACTTACCTAAAACATTAAGTACTCAGCTAAGAATTTCCGCACATGGAATAACCTCTTTCAATGGAGATAATGAGCCTTACCTTTCTATATGGGGAAACACATATGTTTAAAAATTATCATTATTTAGTGAAATTTGAGCTCTTGGGCTTGGAAGAGCATTGGGTGCTGCAGAGGTGGGTGTGGGGCTGGTTTGTCTTGGTTTGGTTTTCTAGAAGCTGCTGATGGACCAGATGTTCTAAATCCTTTTCCATTTGTTATTGTTTACTGAGTTCTTTCTGCTGCTTCTCTTTTACTCTTTCTCTTTGTTTTCCTGATGCCTACGACCTAGTTTAGCATGCAATTCGATCTGTCCAACGAGAATCCCAAATCCTGCCCCCCCCACCCCTAGTTTGGTTCAATGTTATATCGGAGAGATGGCAGGCTACTCTTCTCCCTCCTGATGTCCAAAGCATAAGTCCAAAACCCTGCTTATTTTCCTGGTGTGTAGCATACAAACCACACTGCCACAAGCCCCTTTTTCTCTTTCTCTCTCCTCTATGTGCATGGCTGGCCCACGCCGGGCACTTACCATTCTGGCAAAGAGGAAGAAGAGCAACTGGTGGGACAAGCAGTAGCCTGAGCAGCCGGGCTTGGTCATGAGGGTCCTGCAGAAGTCTGAGAGCCTGCAGGGCTGGCTGGCTGTCCTGGGGAAGAAGCGGTTCAGGCCCTAGAGAAGGGTGCCCTAAAGGAAGCCTGAGGACAGGGAGTCTTCCCTGGTCCCCGTTCCCCCACTAGTTATTAGAACCCCAGTAGGTTCCAGGCACCCAGCTGCACAAGGGGTTGCTGGATAGCACACAGGTGTACTGTGTCTTGATTTGCTAAATCAGTACCCCAGCACAGGGGAGGTGACCCTGGAGTTATCCTGGGTTGGGTGAGCTCCAGTGGGCTGTGACGTGGGACTCCCAAGTACGGTCTTTCCCGTCACTGCCCTGTACAGCAGTTCTCTGAACCTAGGGCTGATTCAGGCCTGGCTCCAAGCCTACTGCACAGCAGGATGAAATGGTGAACTTAACTAGGCTCTACTCCTGCTTGCAGAGACCTACAGCCCAGGGAGGGAGGCAGAACCCTAGACAAATGTAAATTGTATCTATGGCTACCAGTGGTGCTAGGAGAGCCCACCTATTCTGGGAGGTCAGCCTTGTGCAGTGGGGTCAGGGAAGGTTCTGGAGGAAGGATGCTGGAGGTGGCCCTGAAGTGTAAGCAGGGTTACTTAGGCGGGGGGTGGGGTGGGGCAGTGTGGGAGGAGGCCCACAAATGCCAGCCGGGCACAGAAAAGGTTTAGAAGTGGGACAGAGTAGGTCCTTTTGGGAGTCTGACAAGAGCCCCAGGGGCTGGTTTAGAGGGGCCTGGAGACCTGGAAGGGCAGCAGGAGCTGGGGCTTTGTTCTGAGAACAACAGGAAGCTTCACACTGGGGGAGGGATGTTCAGATATGGTTTTTTTTTTTTTTTTGGACCAATCTAAGTTATTTATTTAAGCCATCTCCTGCCATAAGCAAAGGGATGGAAGATCAGTATACTGGTCATCATTTGATACAAGTAAGGAAGGTGAGCTTAAGGTCCCATAGACTTCTTGGTCTGTGTGCAGAGTCATGGTCCAAACCAGTGCTGTGGTCCCCACTGGGTGGTGGTCCAGGTTCTCTCTATTCGTCTTCATAGCCGGTTGGAAGTGGATTCACGTGAGAGTTATGGAATAGAGTATGATTACCATCTCCCCAGGGAAAGGGCTTGGACCTGATGCGGAGATGGGGGTAGGCGACGAACTCGGGTCTCTCGTGCTCTCTGTGACGCGACTTCAGGAAGACATTCAGCATGCTCACACCCACGCCAGGGAGCGCTATGAAGTAGGTGAGAGCCTTCCACATGCGAGCTGAGCCCTCCTTGCCGTGGGCGCCACTCGACATGGAACGCCCCAGCTGTGCCCCGGACCGACCTAGCAGCCCAGACAGCCGAGACACAGACGCCGCCGCCATTTTCGACCTGGACCCAGATATGTTTTTTGAAAGGATCCCTTTGGTGTGAGAGACCAATGGGGTGCGGGGGGGGGAGGTGCAGGGAATGGGGTGGATGTTTGGGGAGTGGGGGGCAGCTTAGGTGCAATGAGGGTGGGAGAGGTTGGTGTCTGGTTGGCTAGGGGGGTGGTGGCTGTGCCTGGTTTCACACAGGGACTTGGAGAGCAGGTGGGACAGGAGGACAAGCAGGGAGCAAGTGGTTTTGGGCTTTTGGGAAGCGGGGCAAGTGCAGGGGGCCCACCCTGTTCCCAGCAGCTGCACCAGACACGAGTCACTGCGTTCCTCTGAGAAGGAGTCCTGTGGTTCAAACGTGGGGTAGACTATGGAAGCATCTGTGCTGGTCCAGGCATGCGGAAGCTTCCAAAACCCAGGTTGGATGATTGGCTGGAACTCTGGTAGAGAGGTGGGGTGAGGGGAAAACACCCAGGAGCAGTGGGCCATGCCTTGCCTAACTGCACCCAGGCTCTTGCAGCCCAAGCCCAGGAATTGGGTGTCCCTGCCCAGGTAGCCCTGACCACACACAAGCCTGCTCAGGACTCTGAGCCTTGCCTGCTGGTTGCACATTATGTTTGAAACACTCAGGAAGCTCCTCTTCTAAAAAAAAATTTTTTTTTTAAATCAGTAGGAATTGGGGTGCCTGGGTGGCTCAGTCGGTTAAGCTTCTGCCTTCGGCTCAGGTCATGATCCCAAGGTCCTGGGATCGAGCCTGGAGTCTGGCTCCCTGCTAGGCGGGGAGTCTGCTTCTCCCTCTCCCTCTTCCTCTGCCCCTCCCCACATCTCATGCTTTCTCTCTCAAATAAATAAATAAATAAATAAAATCTTAAAAACAAAAACAGATGCCAAGGGGCTTCTTTTAGGGTGACACAGGTTGGGATGGTCTTAAAGGCCAGGCCTGGGAGAGAATGGGGCACCTGGAGATCAGAGGTAGAGAGGGCTGGGGTGTGGTCATGTGCAGCCTGGCTATTGCTGAGAAGGAAGGGTGTGCTGGCTAATCATCTCCCCATTCACTCCCACACACCTGACTGGAAGCTGAGAGTCTAGGAGGCTGGACAAGCATGAAGGGCTGGTTTTGTAAGTCGCCCCCCTCTACCACCCTCAGGAATGATTCACGCCAGGCTTATGAGGTGGATCAATGAGAGGCTAGCAGGATGCTATATTTGGTGTGCAAAGGGCTGAATTACTTTTGAGATATCCCACTCTCTGGGACAGACCAGACCCTCCCCTCTGGTCTAGGATGAAGGCTCCCAAGCCTGGGGTGAGCTGAACAAGGAGAGGCACGTTTCCTACTCCCTGCCACCCCCCACTCCGCCCCACCATTCACCGGTAGGAGTGCCCCCAGATGCTGTGTTCCTGAAGTAATGGGACTCTACCCCCTGGTATTACCTCTTAGGTAGTTGGGGTCACTCAGCTTGAGGTAGAAGATGGATCTGTGAAGGAGAGGCACTAACTTTTCCACCAGCTTCCCCACATGCAGGCTCAGCCACTGCAGCTGGGGGTCCTGGGCCCGCTTTTCCTGAACACCTTTTAGCTGCACTGGAATGGAAAAGACTTCATTCATTCCATCATTTGACAAACCATTGGGACAGGAAAGATTATCCTAACTTATAATGCTTAGTGAGCTTCTCTGCCTCCTCCAGTTCCTGAGAGGAAAGAATTGGCTGAACTTATTGGAAATTAGGCCTTGTGGGGCTCAGCTGGGTGATGGGGGTGGGGCTAGAGTGCTGGAAGTTGGCAGCTAAGAGTTTGATTTCTGGAGATGGGCCTGAGTTCAGATTGTGACTCTAATATTTTCTTGTTGGGTGACCAGAGAAAGATATTTAATTTCTTTCCATTTTACTTGCTTCACCTATAAAATGGGGGTAATGATGATCCTTACTTCTTAGAGTGGGGGGTTGTAAGGATTAAATGAACTAATGCATAGAGAGGACTTAGCATTGTCCACAGTGCAAAGTAAGCACTTAATAAAGTTTAGCTATAAGTATTAATTAGGGAGATCACTGCTGTACAGGAATGAGGAAGGGATTCAGATGCTGGGTGAAGAGCTGCTGTGTACAGTTGAACAGGTTGTATACTGCATGAGGGCAGCATATATTCCTGTTATGGGTTTGTATATGTATTAAGACAATTTTCCAGCAGATGGCAGGCAAGTGACTTGAGGAAGGAGACATCTTTTTCTAATTTTCACAAAGGTGCCTTTTGGAATAGTAGTGGTTCTGCAGGGGTGGGAGAAAATGGTGATGGTAGGGAGATAAGAGGTGGTCGAGAGAGGACATGTGAGGGAAAGCCTCAGCACAGGGCTGAGAGGGTAAGAGATGGCCTGAGTTCAGGTAGAGAACTTTGATGGGGAGGGCGGCTGAGGTTTAAGAGGGTGCTAAGCAAGTCTTGTGGGGTGATGGGCTCTGTAACACTCTTCTCCAGTCTTGGTTCTCTCCCTGCACTTGAACTTAGGCCGTCTGCTTCCAAAGACTTGTTCTGGACTGCCTGGCTCAGGTGGAGGGCATTGTGCTGGCACCCAGAAGGGGTAGCCAAGTCAGCAGTGAGGTGCACCCAATCTGGCCTCATGGTGGTATGTTTGTCCCTGCCTGTGCGGCTGCTGCTGCCACCCTCTGGATCACCCTCCTGGCTGTCAGGGGCAGCTGGAGGGACCCTTTTCTCTCTTAGGGTCAACGTTTACTTGCCTAGCCCCAAGCAGAAAGGATTTGGGAGATGAGCAAGTATCTTGTTGCTACTGGACCTCCAGAACGTGAAGCTCTTCTCTCTGTCCCGGGAGGCTGAGAATGAAGATAGGACCCTCACGTGAGTGCTGTGGCAGCCAGCTGGTTTTCACACCCTTCCAAGCCCCTCCTGCACTGTATGGGGCTGACCCTCGAAACCAATAAGAAATTGGGGAAATGATGGTGTGTGACCTCCAAAGGTTGGTTGTAAAAGACGTTGAGCCTTCTACCTTGCTCTCTCTGAGGTCACTTGCTCTGGGGGATGTCAGCTGTCATGTTACGAGGGCACACAAGTAGCCGTACGGCGAGGTCACATGGTGAGTAGCTGAGGCCTCCAGGAACCTGCCAGCACTAACTTGCCAGGCCTGGGAGTGAACGGGGTGGCTCCTCCGGCCCCAGTCAAGCCTTCAGATGATCACACCCCTGGCTAACATCTTGACTCCAACCCCATGTGAGACCCTGAGCCAGAACCACCCAGACCAACTGTTCCTGGATTCCTGACAAACAGAAATGGTGAGATGGTAACAATTTTGTTGTTTTATGCAGCTAAATTCAGGAAGAATTTGTTATGCGTCAGTAGGTTATTGCAAAGGGATAGGGCAGAGCTGTGGAGAGGAGAGGAGGGGGTGGCCCTGGTCTAAGGCTGTTGTGTGGTGTCAGCTTGGGCCGCCGCTTCCCTCCTTCCCAGCCACCTCGACCCTGTAGTGATTCAGACAATGGGCGCTGAGTCAGACAGAGCAGGGTTCTAAGCCTACTGCTTACACTTGCTTGCTGTGTGACCTTGGACATTTTCTAAAGCCTGTCCCCTCCTTGGTAAAAAGGGGATAATCATAATGAACTTACTTTGAGGATTATGGGGAGAAGTCAGTGAAATACCCCACACGAGCGTCTACATTGTGCCAGTGCTTAGTGGGTGCTTAACCTTATCTTTTATTATCTCATGGACCCCCACAAAGCACATGGCCAAGAGAACCACCTGCCCTTCCCTTCTCTCTCCATAAGGAAACAACAGGTCCATGGGACGGCTGTTGACAAAAGCCTGTTGCCTTGTTCCAGGAATTTTATTCAACCACTGCTTGGATGGAGCCCAGGGCTGTGCCTGGCATCTAGGGTGGTCAGAAAAGTCAACGCAATGCCCACCCCCCCCAAGGGCTGTTAGAGCAGGTGGATTTGAGTACTAGACCCTCTGCCTATCAGCTGTGAGGCGTAGGGAGGTTACTGAACCCTCTGTGCCTCAGAGTCCCCACCTGCAGAGAGAGCAAAACAGAGCACTTCCCTCTCTGGGCTGTTTGGTGATTGCATGCAGCCAGTACCCAGGTAACATCCAAAGGCACATTTGCCCGGCCACATGCCAGGCTTTGTGGGCCCCTTCCTTTAAGAAAAAAAATAGATTAAAGTCTTACAGTCTTATGACTGTATTAGGATAAAGATGGATATGTTGATGTTATATATTAGAGCATTCTCCTTGATTTAAAAGTTCACTTTTATTCCTTCTGACTTTAACAGAAATCAAAACAGGGTGCCTGGGTGGGTCAATTGGTTATGTCTGCCTTCAGCTCAGGTCATGATCTCAGGGTCCTGGGATTTAGCCCTGCATCAGGCTCCCTGCTGAGTGGGGAATCTGCTTCTCCCTCTCCCTCTGCCCTTCTCCCCTGCTCATGCTCTCTCTCTCTCTCTCTCTCTCTCTCACACACACACACACACACACACACACACACACACACACACACACACTGTCTCTCTCTCAAATAAATAAATAAAAAAAAAGAAAATCATTTTCATGGGCCTCTGTAAATATCCTGTGCCTAATGGGGAAGCCAGGCCTGTGGTTTATTACTGTTATTCATTTCTAGAGGCATTATAGGACAGGGCTGGGATTAAATGGAGACCCCGGTCCTAGCCTGAGAGGATCTTGGATCTTGGGGGTCTCCGATGCTGCCTGGAGGCTCAGGGGTGTGGGGAGTACACTGGGAGGCCAGGCACAGAAGCAGACCTGTTCCAGAGCCCCTCCTCCTGCTGGGACCTGGAGTCTGGGTGGGTGGGGGTGGCAAGCTGCACTGGCCACCCAGAGGGGGTGATGTGAAAGGGGGGCCAGCCAGAGCCCCAGGCTGATACCAAGTCAGCTCTTTGTCACTTAGGTCAAGGTGGCCTTGGGAGAGGGGCTTCCTGCAACCTGAAGTGTGTGTTGGGTGGTTCCCTGTTTGCCTTGGCCTACTGCCAGCTCTTCTAGAGGATCTTATATCCCTGAAAGCTGAGCAAACACTTGGCTCTTTTCTTGGAGCCTTCAGGTGGCTTTGGCTGGAAGTGGGGGGAGTGGTTGGAGCCTGATCTTCAGGGTTCCTGGTTTTGTCCATAGCTGCCCTCCCATAAATGCCCCTTGAAAGGGAACACTCCTTCTGCCCATCTTGTTCATGACATATCAGGATTGGCACTGTCGAACGAATCACTTCCTCCCAGGAAAATAATAATTTCCAAATATTTTCCCATGTGGTTTCTGAATCCTTTTTGCTTCTAAAATAATTGAGTATATATAGCAAGGCTCCAAGACACTCAAAAGGAGCAAGGCTTCCAGCAGAGCAAGGAGGTGACTGGCTGAGAACTGGTTTTCTGATGGCCAGTCCAGGAGAATGAGAGTGCACCCACCTTCCAGCACCCGGAAGCCCACCACGCCGTCTCGGTTGATTTCAGGCAGCCTCTTCTTCAGGAAGGAGGTGGCTCTCTCCAGCGCTGAGAGGATAAGGCCCACGGTGGCGGCCTTGCCCTCTGGGGTGTCTGGCGGTGCCAGTGAGGAGGGCTGCAGAGGTGGTGGTGTTGCCATCAGCAAGAGCAGGAGCGTGAGCCCTGGGCTGGACATGGCTGGCCCACTGCCTGAGGCTGGTCGAGTGGTTCAGCCTCGGGCAGCCAGCCCCCACATACCCTCCTCCTGTCCCTTCCTCCTTGCCCCTCCCCAGCAGAGCTGGAGACAGTTGGCGGGCGGGACTGACCCAGCAGCTTGGGGTGGCCTGGGCAGAGGGCCATGGGAAGGGCCGCTGGAGGGGTCTGCCTGCGGGGGGTGGGCAGCAGTCAGGCCAGCCCTGGAGTGGAGCCAGCTGGCTGCAAGCTCCCACCCTTTCCTCCTCATTCCTGATTCTCCAGGCCCATAGGCTACATCTTGGATCTACCAATTGCAGTTATACTCCAGAAATCTGAAAGCACGAAAACGTAAAGGTTTTTGCATTTTTTTTTTTTTTAAATAAGTTCGGGATAAGCTTCTTTGAAGGCACATCTACCAGAACTGACAGAAGATTCCTTAGGGCACCTCCTGCCCAGTAGAAACAGAATATGAGCTGCAAAGACAAGCCACGTGGGCACTTAAATATTTTCTAGTAGCCCCAGCGTGGAGCCCAACAGGGGGCACAAACTCACAACCCTAAGGTCAAGACCTGAGCTGAAATCAAGAGTCAGACACTTCACTGACTGAGCCACCCAGTGCCCCAGGTGAAATGAATTTTAATGATCTATTTTATTTGAATCAATGGATCCAAAAAATCATTTCAACTTGTAATCAATATCAAATGAGTAACTTTGTACAATTTTTTTTATTTTGTATATTTTTAAGATTTTTTTATTCATTTATTTGAGACAGAGAGAGAGAATGAGAGAGAGAGAGAGAGAGCATGAGAAGGGGGAGGGTCAGAGGGAGAAGCAGACTCCCCGCCAAGCACGGAGCCCCATGTGGGGCTCGATCCAGGGACTCCAGGATCATGACCCGAGCCGAAGGCAGTCGCTTAACCGACTGAGCCACCCAGGCACCCTTGTAACATTTTTTTAAAATATGTTTTCTCAAATGAAGTCTTTGAAATCTGGCATTTTACACTTGAGGCACATTTCAACACAGGCTAGCCTCATTTCAAGAGCCCGACAATCACATGCAGCTGCTGTATTGGACAGTGGAGACTTAGAGCCCTTCTTTGGCTCAGTGTGAAAGCATATCTTTTTCCCTGCAGAAATTTTTTTAAAAACATTTATGCATTTATTTTAGAGAGGGAGCTCAAGCAGGGGGAGGGGCAGAGGGAGAGGGAGAGGAGGAGGAGAGAGAGAGAAAGAGAGAGAGAAGCAGACTCCCCACTGAGTGGGGAGCCCCACACGGGGCTTGATCCCATGACCTCGAGATCATGACCTGAGCCAAAACCAAGAGTTGGATGTTCCACAACTAAGTCACCCAGGTGCACCCCCTGCAGAAATTTTAATGTTGGTTTACTGGGTGCTGTCCTGAACCTTGCTGGATGGTTACATGTACATGCGCCATATTGCCTTTCTAAAATCTAAAAAGTTCTGAATGCAGAAACATATCTGGCCCCAAGGACTTCAGTTAACAGATTACAGATCTATAAAAAAATTATAAAAATACCGCCACCAGAATATGCATCTTGACTCCTTGTGGGCACGCTGTAGGTCAACCATTTAATTTCATTCTCGTCCCTCCCTCCCCCCCATCAGCCTTTTTATACATTTTTTTCCTGAACATTTAAAAATGACAGCTTTATTGAGATATACTTCACATACCATAAAATTCACCCTTTTAAAGTGTACAATTCAGTAATGTCTTTTAAAGTAGATTCACAAGGTTGCTCAACCACCACCACCGTCTGATTCTGAAACATTTTCGTTCCCCCCAAAAGAAACCCGTACCCATTAGCAGTCACTCTCCACTCCCACCCCTGCCTCCTCAATTGCCCAGCCCCTGGCAACCACAAATCTACCTTCAATTTCTATGGATTTGTCCATTCTGGACATTTCACAGAAATGGGTAATTATTTAACATGTGACCTTTTGTGTCTGACTGCCTTCATTCAGCTTAGTGTTTTCCAGGTTCATCCATGATGTACCATGAATCAGGACTTCATTTCTTTTTATGGCTAAATAACATCCCATTGTATGGCTAGATCACATTATGTCCTATCCATTCATCAGTTGATGGACATATGAGTTGTTTCCACCTTTCTGCTATTGTGATTAATGCTACAATAAACATTTGTTTACAAGTTTTTGTTTCAACACCCGTCTTCAGTTTTCTTGGGGATATACCTAGGATGCAGTTGCTGGATCCTGTGATGACTCTATGTTTGACTAACTGAGGAACCACCAAAATATCTTCCATAGGGGCTGCATCATCTTACCAGGGATGTATGAGGGTTCCTCATGTTTTTGTGTGGTCACCCCATGACATTTTAATATTGCAGTTATACTATATCTTTGTGTACTCTATCTACATCTGTGCCTTATACATAGAGTTAAGTTTTTTTCCCTCCCCAACCATTTTTTATCCCCTTGGGTGCGTCACTGAGAATGAATGTTCCAGGTGAAGTCTGTCACTATCGTCACTTCAGTTAATCCTTACAACAGCCTCTGAAGTGGGTCCTATTCTTTTTTTTTTTTTAAGATTTTATTTATTTAGGGGCACTTGGGTGGCTCAGATGGTTAAGCGTCTGCCTTTGGCTCAGGTCATGGTCCCAGGGTCCTGGGATCAAGCCCCGCATTAGGCTCCCTGCTCCTCAGGAAGCCTGCTTCTCCCTCTTCCACTCCCCCTGCTTATGTTCCCTCTCTCGCTGTGTATCTCTGTCAAATAAATAAATAAAATCTTTAAAACAAAACAAAAAAAAAGATTTTATTTATTTACCTGAGAGAAAGCAAGAGAGAGAGAGAGAGAGCACAAAGGGAGAGGGAGCGGAAGAAGCAGACTCCCCACTCAGCAGGGAGCCCAATGTGGGGCTTGATCCCAGGATTCTCAGATCATGACCTGAGCCGAAGGCAGATGCTTAACCGATTGAGCCGCCCAGGCACCGAAGTGGGTCCTATTCTCATCCCCTTTTATAACTTAAAATCTGAGGCTCTAGGGGACAGGGTAAGTGACTTCTTGTGACCTAGTGTCTCACAGCTAGTATGAGGTGATGCAGGAATTCCAACGCCTGAGTCCACATATTAACCATCAGGTGATCCTGCTAGGGTTCAACCTCTGGTCTCTGGAAGGGGAAACAATACCCTCCTGACCTTTGGAAGGACTGAATTTCACATGTGATGTATGTCAAATGGGCAGGCAGGACCTCTGGCTGTTGATACATCTTGCTCCTTTCTCCCTAGAGAAGCAATCCCGACTTGTTTGCAAACCAGGGTTTCATCTTCTAGAGCACAGCATTTACTCTTGGTTTGTCATAACCATGGCACCTGGTCCTTATCCTCTTAGATCATCAGAGCAGGAAGGGCTGTCTAAGATGGGAAGTCCCCTCCTTTAATTACAGGTCAGGAAAGTCAACTGATGGAGAATGACTTGCTCAAGATCATGAAACTCACAAGGCTGAGGTCTCTAGATCCCAGCTGCATCCCACCACAAGAGCGTGGACAGAGTGGGCAGGGTGTGTACTCCAGCCTCCCAACCCCTGCACCTGCAACTGAGGGACTAAAGAGGCTGCCTTCGTCTGTCTGCCTATCCCTCGCATCTGTACATATTTACTCATCTTTCCTTCCCCTCTTTAGCTAAATTTTCAAGCCCTGCCTCTGTCACATACTAATGGTGTGATCTTCAATGTTCTTATTGGTTAAAAAAAAAAAAAAAGGACTCACAAGGCTATTGTGAGAAGCAAATGAGACACACATGCCAAGTCTTGAGCTGGGCTCTAGGGACATGGGAACCACATCTGCAAGGTGCTGCCCTGTCTAGGCTCTTATCAAAGGAGGAGGTGCTGTTTTGTTTCTTTGTCCAGTGCATGAGTGAGTGAAGGAGCTTGAGGGCAGTGAGGGTGGCTTCACCAAAATGCTCTCAATGTTTCCCAGCAAGAGGACCCCTTTCAAAATTAAAAGGCTCTCCCATGGACACACACTAAACTCTTTTTTTTTTTTTAAATTTTTTTATTGTTATGTTAATCACCATATATTACATCATTAGTTTTTGATGCAGTGTTCCATGATTCATTGTTTGTTCATAACACCCAGTGCACCATGCAAAACGTGCCCTCCTCAATACCCATCACCAGGCTAACCCATCCCCCCACCCCCCTACCCTCTAGAACCCTCAGTTTGTTTTTCAGAGTCCATCATCTCTCATGGTTCGTCTCCCCCTCTGACATACTCCCCTTTTCTTCCTCTCCTGTTATCTTCTTCTTTTCCTTTTTTCTTAAAATATGTTGCGTTATTTGTTTCAGAAGTACAGATCTGTGATTCAACAGTCTTGCACAATTCACAGCGCTCACCGTAGCACATACCCTCCCCAATGTCTATCACCCAGCCATCCCATCCCTCCCACCCCCAACCACTCCAGTAACACTCAGTTTGTTTCCTGAGATTAAGAATTCCTCATATCAGTGAGGTCATGTGATACATGTCTTTCTCTGATTGACTTATTTCACTCAGCATAACACCCTCCAGTTCCATCCACGTCGTTGCAAATGGCAAGATCTCATTCCTTTTGATGGCTGCATAATATTCCATTGTGTATATATACCACATCTTCTTTATCCATTCATCTGTCGATGGGCATCTTGGCTCTTTCCACAGTTTGGCTATTGTGGACATTGCTGCTATAAACATTGGGGTACACGTACCCCTTCGGGTCCCTACATTTGTATCTTTGCACACACTAAACTCTTGAGTGTGACTACTTTGGGAGGTAAAATGAGAAGGTCAGTGGGAAAAATTTTCCTTCTTAACCACATATATTTGAAATCATTGTGTTTTTTACTTCCTTCTTTGTCCTTTTCCCTTTCTCTTTATAAACATTTTATTCAAGTACAACATAGGTCCTGAAAAATGAACAAGTTTGCGGCTTAATGAATTTTCTCAAAAGGACCACACCCACCTCACCAGCACCCAGATCCAGAAAGACAACATGCCGAGCCCTATTCCACCAGCTCTGTATTGGGCCCCTCTCACAACCCCCTCCTCCAAGGCAGGTCACTCTCCTGACTTCTAACAGCAAAAGGGAGTTTTTTTTTTGTTTTTTAAGATTTATTTGAGAGAGAGAGAGAGAGACTGCACGCACAAGTGGGGAGACAGGCAGAGGGAGAGAGAGGATCTCAAGCTGACTCCCCGCTGAGCGTGGAGCCCCCTCCAAGGCTCCATCTCCCAACCCTGAGATCATGATCTGAGCTGAAATCAAGACACACTTAAGGGAATGAACTAAGCCATCCAGGCGCCTCCAAAGGGTAGTTCCATTTATATAAATTAACGCCAGCCAGTATGTACTCTGGCATCTGGCCTCTTTTCTCAACATTATGCTTATGAGATTCATATAAACTGTTTCACTGTATTTTGTTTGAAATTATCTTAGAATTTTGAGAAAAATTGTTCCTAGATCCTCACATGGTAAAAACTTTACCTTAATATCACTAACTTTTGGCCCGCAAGGGCTCCTCCAGTGTTCCGTGGGCCGCCACGTCAGGAGCCACTTCCCCCCTCCCTTCTGTCCGCCCACCTCCGAGGCTGTGTCTGGGGCTGCGCACTGCGTAGTCGGCCCGGGGAGGGCGGTCACGTGACTGCTGTCGGCCCGCCAAGATGGCGGCCTCCTGCGTGGCCCTGCTGGCGGTGGCCGCGTCGCTGCTGCTGCTGCTGCTGCTGGTCTCGTGGAAGCGCTGGCGGCAGGGGCGCGGGAAGTGGCACGTGATCATCGTGGTGTTGGGGGACTTGGGCCGCAGCCCCCGCATGCAGTACCACGCGCTGTCGTTTGTCAAGAGCGGCTTCTCCGTGACCCTTCTGGGCTTCTGCAGTAAGTGCCCCGAGGGCCTGGGAGGGAGGCTGCGCTCTCACCCTTTAACCCGCGGCTTTGACCAGCCCAGGGGAGCTGGGGCGGGGACGCCCCTTTCTTTCCTCCTACCTCGCGCAGCTCTCTGAGATTGGACGCCTTCGGTAGTGGCCCAGACGGCCAGGTTTCTGCCCAGCCTTTGGTGGATGGGTCTCTAGGAACAGTCAGTTAATGGAGTGCCTGCCATATGTCAGGACTGTGCTAAATTAAGTGAACTCATTTCATAGTCTCACATAATCCTCCTAGTGAATGGAAAGACGGACTGGAACCCAGGTGTGTGTGACTCCAGGGCCAGTGACGATGACCATACCTCCTTGTGGCTACTTTTGTCAGGCTGTGTCTCAGAGGACTTGTCTCCTCTCCATTCCACACCCTCAGTGCAGAAGTCTGCAGGAAGATGTTTCATTTGTGCTGCATGTCCAGCTTTTACTCTCAGTGTGTAGAAGCAGGGGTGTCTGCTCCTTCATCTTCCTCCAGGATGACATCTTTAGAGGGTACCTCAACCGTGTATCAGGGAAAAGGAGGGAGTAGCACTGGTTGCCTTTGGCCCCTGTTTAGAACGTGTCATCAGAGGTTAGAGTGGAGTGGAACTTCCTAGGGGGTCTGCCGATGGTGGGGTAATTCCACCAGTCGGGTAGTCTAAATTATCTGGAGTGCCTACTATGTGCCAGACATTGTGTTAAGTAAATAAAGGTAGATAAGATTCAGGCTCTCCCTCTGTGGAGAGAATCTGGACAAGAAGTGTCCTCATGCTCTGTTCTGGCTGTGGAGGAACAGAGAGAAAAGTCTTATTTTCCAAAACATTCTTTCTTCACTATTCAGCCCGAGCTGGTGGATTATCTGACTTTATATTGCCCTGTCCACTGCATTAAAGGAGACATTCTTTTCAGACTCCAGACCCTATGATGAGCTCTTGCAGAACAACAGAATTCAGATTGTGAGTTTGACAGAACTTCAGAAACTTCCAGGTAGGATGCAGTGAACTCCAGTTTCCTTTGAATCTGTGTGTGTGTTGGGCGGGTGTGGTGGGGATTTACACATTGCCAAGAATTCCTTTGGGAGCAACAGCTGTTTTTTTGACTTGTAGTTGGGCCCTACATTTTCCAATATGGAGTCAAAGTTGTATTTCAGTCCGTGCACTTGCTGTGGAAGTTGATATGCAGGGAGCCAGCAGCCTACATCTTTCTCCAGGTAAACATCAGCCTTCTGTTATTCTATGAGAACCACTGTTAAGTTTCCTTTACTTCCCAGCCTTTTAAAATGTGCAAATTGTGGGGCGCCTGGGTGGCTCAGTCGGTTGAGTGTCTGCCTTCAGCTTGTGTCATGATCTCAGGGTCCTGGGATTGAGCCCCACATGGGGCTCCAGGGAGCCTGCTTCTCCTTCTCCCTCTGCCTGCCACTCCCCCTGCTTGTGCTTCTGTGTCAGATAAATAAATAAAATCTTTGAAAAAAAATAAAATGTGCAAATTGGTGAATAAATTGCATATTTGTATGTGTATAGACTTATGAAAACATGAGTAGGAGCTTATGGTATATGCCTTGTATTTATGGTACTCATTCATTCTGTTTTTCTATGTCATTATAGAGAGTCTTATGCTGTACTTATTACTTACCTAAATGTCTTTAAAAATTCATCCAATTTCTTGGAATTCTAAGAAGTAGGTTCTTGTATTACCTACATTTTAGAGATGAAGAACCTAGACCCAGAGAGATTCTGTAAATAGCCCATTGTCACACAGCTAGGAAATACTGGAGTTAGGATTTGAACCAGCTAGTCAGTCTGGTTTGGAATTAGGCTCTCAGACTCTCTCGTTTGCTGCTTTTTAACATATAAAAACATCTCTTAATTAGCTGTACTGTATTACAATATATGATATGCTCTAATGTATTTATTTAGTTTCATTTTAACAGACATTCAGATACTTCCAGAATTTTTACTTTTACAAATAGCACAGTAAAGAGCATCAGTGAACATATGTTTTTTGCAGTTTCTTCGTGGGGTAAATTCCTGTGCTTGATCAGAGTTCATGCACTTTTTAAACTCTCTCTCTCTCTCTTTTTTTTTTAAAGTAGGCTTCATGGCCAACATGGGGCTTGAACTCAGGACTGCGAGATTAAGAGTCACATGCTCTGGGGCACCTGGGTGGCTCAGTCAGTTAAGCACCTGACTTTTGCTCAGGTCATGATATTGGGGTCCTGGGGTTTGAGCCCCGTGTCGGGCTCCCTGCTCAGCGGGGAGTCTGCTTGTCCCTCTCCTTCTGCCCCTCCCTCCCACTTGTGTGCATGCTCTCTCTTTTTCTCTCTCTCTCTCTCAGATAAATAATAAAATCTTAAAAAAAAAAAAGATTCACATGCTCTGTTGACTTCGCTAGTCAGGTGCTCCAGAGTTCAAGCACTTTTAAAATGTTGTGGTGTGTTACTGGATAGTCCTAGAATAAGGTTGGGCCAATTTAGCCCCCACCCAATGGGGATGCCTCTTCTCCCACGTGCTCACCACCACTAGCTATTGTTAGGTGTTTTAGGGTCCGCATTCTGATAGGTGAAAAATGCACCTCTTTGGCCATTTTTTATCTCCTTGATTATTGGTGGTCTTGGACTTTTCAGGTTGGCCAATTTTATTTCCTTTATGAGTTTTTATACCTTTTTTGGTGAGGAAGAGGGTCTTTCTTCTGCTTATCAATTACCAAGAGCTTTGCAAAGATAATTGACTCTTTGCCATGTACGTTGCAACAGTTTTCACTCAGTTTATTGTTGACTGTGGTCTGGATTTCCTTCTCTTCATTCAAATATCTCTTTCCCAGAACCCCCCGGGCCTGCCTGCCATTGCTGTCTGCTGGCTTGTGGGTTGCCTCTGTGGGAGCAAGCTCGTCATCGACTGGCACAACTATGGCTACTCCATTATGGGTCTAGTGCATGGCCCCAGCCACTGCCTTGTCGTGCTGGCTAAATGGTGAGTGTTTGGGAAGAGGGTGCACACACCATCCCTGAACCGGGTAGGAAGAAGGGCCAGTGCAGAGGCCTGGGAAGCTGGTCCCCCATGTGTTCAGTGGGGTAAGGGCAAGGCTGGGGAATTAGGCTAACTCTGGTTACAAGTGATAGAAAGAGGCCTAAGGCAAGGAAGACGTTTGTTGGTCCCTGAAACTGCAAAGTCCAGAGACATGGCTGACTTTGAGCTCCAAAAGGTATCGTCAGGACCCACTCTCATTTCTCTCTCCGCACTCCCTCCTGGAGGTGTTGCTCGTGCTGCGGAGTTTCCCTGGTGCTCATCCCCACCCTGACAGGCTCAGTGCGAGAAAGGGAGCCTCTTTTACTGGCTCATGCTCATCTGCCAGGCTCTGACATCCCACTATACCCCTATGTCTCAGGCTTAGGGGAAGTGTTCCACTGTCAGACCTGGGGTCCCAGGTGCACCCAGACCAGATCCCCAAATAAAAAGCGGGGGTGCTGTTGGAGGATGGGGACATAGGCCACAGTCTGCTGCAACCATTGAGACAGGGAGAGGGAAGAAGGGCCTGTGGGAGCAGGTTGGACGCAGAGCAGGAAGAGTCGTGTTCTGAGCCCGAGCGGGCACCATCTGCCGCCTTCCCCCCATGGGTCATTCACTGAGGGTTCTAATAGCTGTGGCAGCAGCAGCAAGCGATCATTGAATACTTGCTGCATGCCAGGCCAGGCCTTTTATCCCATTCAGTTTACGCTGCCCCTGGTGAGGATGTCCTGTGGTCACTCTCCTTTTACAAGCCAGGAGACTGAGGTCGAGCGCCATTTTGCTGCTTGCCGCACAGCTAATAAGCGTGAGGACCACAGTTCAGTCCCCGGCTGTCCAGCTCTCACGCCTTCTCTGCATCCTGAGTGAGGAACAGGCTGTGCACCTGTACCACTGTACACCAGTGGCATTCAGCAGCCTTGAGTGCTCCTTCGCCTTTCTCGTCCTCTTTCACTTCTGCCCTGGGATCAGGGCTCAGGTCTCTGTTGGGAGCTAATCTATTGCTTACACCTCTCTAATGTTTTTAAAACCATCCCTTGGTAGCCCACAAGCCTCAGCCCCACAGCCTTTGCAGCAAGAGCACAGTGTGGCTAACATATAATAAAGAGACCTTTGTTATATTTCTTCTTTTGGTGTCAAGAGAGCCTGGATTTTCCCTTTTGTAGAGATAAGGTTTCTAACTGTATTTATGCTGAAAAGCGATATGACTTAAAGAAAGGTGTAAAGGAAATAGTAGTACAGATGGAACTAAGTGCAGACTCTGGGAAGGTGCCTCACCAGCAACTCGATTTGGGAGACCCCAGCTCTGTGCTCTTCTATATCAGAAGGTGTCAAGTCATGTGGGGGTGGTGGCAGTGTGGCGCCCAGGGCTCCTGGCTGAATGGTGGTATGTCTTTTCAGGTACGAGAAACTCAGCGGGCGCCTGTCCCACCTGAACTTGTGCGTGACCAACTCGATGCGGGAAGATCTGGCAGAGAACTGGGGCATCAAGTAGGGGCCTGGGGAGGCGAGCGGTCCCAGTATGGTTGGTCCCAGCTGCAGTGCCTGCTGTGTCATGTTGGCGAGGCATCCAGAAATGCCCAGGGGTCTGGGAGATGGTTACCTGGGAAGCCAAGGGAGGAGGAGACCAATGGCCCATGTGGTTTTGGTCTTGGAACATGTCTCTGTGCTTCCCCAAGTAATTCTGAAGCTTCTTATTGTCCTTGTCTGAGACTTGGCTCCTCCGAATGAACTTATTTTTTGGATCCCCCTGAATCTTGTATTCCTTAGGTCTTTCTCTGGCTCTCTCCAGAGCCCCCTGTGATCTCATTACAGAGCTGTGACCGTCTATGACAAGCCAGCATCTTTCTTTAAAGAGATACCCTTGGACCTGCAACACCAGCTGTTTATGAAGCTGGGCCGCACCTACTCTGCATTTAAGGCCCGGTACGTCTCCCATCTTCAGCCTTTATCTGCCTTCTCTTGTGTTTCCTGTGCTCCCGCCTCTCCCCAGTATCCTCGCAGCTGTTCCGTCTCTCCCCTGGGTCCTCACTGCTGTCATGGCCTCTCTTTATCTTCTGGCTGCAGACCTGGGAATCCTCTAATCCAGGGCTTGGCAAACCATGACCACAGGCCTGCCACCTGTTTTGGTAAATGAAGTTCTGTGGTACTGCAGCACACTCATCCATTTATGCATTGTCCATGGCTGCTTTTATACGGCAACAGCAGAGCTGAGTTTTGGATGGTGGTTCTGACTTGGCCTGACCTTTGGGAGCCTGCGGGCCTTACTCCTCACTCTGGCAGGAGATGGCCATCCTGGGGCCCGAGGCCTTGCTCTGCGGCATCTCATGGGCTCTGTTTCTGTTCCTTCAGCTCAGAACCCCTGGACCCAGCAACAGAGAGGTCGGCCTTCACAGAGCGGGATGCTCAGAGTGGGGTGGTGACGCATCTTCATGGGCGGCCAGCCCTGTTGGTCAGCAGCACCAGCTGGACAGGTCTCAGGACCCTTCTGGGCGCTTGGGGCTTGTGTGAGCACCTGGCTGAGCCTGCGCCCCATGTGTATTTGACGACACTGGGGCCCAGATGAGAAAGGGGAGGGTCTTGAGCTGGGAGGGGAGGCATCTAGAAACCAGCCAATGACACTTAGTTCTCTTTTCTTACAGAGGATGAAGACTTCTCCATCTTGCTGGCAGCATTAGAAAGTAGGTGTGTGGCTGTGATCAGGAGCTTGTCAGGGGCTGTTGAGCTGTGAGGTGCTCACCTGGCCTTGTGTGGTGTCCTCTGAAGCATGTTCCTGCCCCAGGGCCACTGAGTGGGTCAGCCTAAGGACATGGGTGGTGGAGGCGGTGGCTCTGCGTCCCCATTTGGGTCACTGAGTGACCAGGCCCTAGATCTGAAATGCCACCTCTGTGAGAGTGATCTTGTGGATGGGAGAGGCTCCCTCCCTGCCACCATCTCGTCCCCCAACCCCCACTCACCTGATTAGATAATAATCCTGGTTATCATTTAATTTTTTTAAACATAGAGTTTGAACAGCTGATCCTAGATGGAGAGAGCCTTCCTTCTCTGGTCTGTGTGATAACAGGTATTGCCAGGGATCTTCCATGTTCCCATATGAAATGGGGGCAGTTGGGGGCGGGGTGCAGAAGGCATCTGCCTGTATTGTGTGCCTTCCCCATACCAGGCGTGTGATGTTGGTTGTCTTGTCAATCCTGACCACAGCTGTCTGATGTAGGGTTTTCTACACTAGCTTGACAGAGGAGGAAACTGAGGCTCAGAGGGGCCTGACAGCAGGGTGTGGCTTCTAGTTGAATCTTGGATAGCATGGCCTCACAGATGCTGAGTTTCACATGTGTGCAGTGGTTTTCAGGCATCCTCTTTTTTTTTTTTTTAAATGGAAGAGTCCACTTTAAACTAAAGAGCTCAACATAAAATTGCTTCCAGAGTAGCCCATTGGGGAGAGAGAGAAGCAGAGAGCTGTGGTTAGAGCAGAGTCCCGGGCGAGCTGCCCCACCTTGTATACTTCCCTCCTCCTGGCCAGAGCTCCCAGGGGCAGCTAGGAGCCCACTGTATACACCGTGCCACCTGGGGCATCAGGCAAGACACAGGCCAGTCTGGGTGAGAAGTTGTATCCAGTTGGTACTCTGGGGCCTGCCCAGAGTTTATCCTGGCTACCTTCCCAGCCTGAGGCCCTCTGGATGCAGGTTGCTTGGGGCGGGGGTGGGGGTGGGGGGAAGAGAAGGGCCATGGCCTCAGCGGTCAGGGTGCATTCCCCTGGGGGGTCTGCAAGGGGCCAGATGGGGACCTGATCACAGCTGCAGAGTGTGGGCCTTCTGCTCACACCTGTGCAGGGTTCTGAGGCTTGAGGCTGTGGGATGGAGCCAGAGATGGGCCCAGTGCAGTGACTCAGATTTTCTCTGCAAGGCAAAGGGCCTCTGAAAGAGTATTACAGCGGCCTCATCAGCCAGAAGCGTTTCCAGCACATCCGGGTCTGTACTCCGTGGCTGGAGGCTGAGGACTACCCCCTGCTTCTAGGTAAGGGCATCCAGCAGGGAGAGAGCTGGGGTTTAAAAGGGAATATTCTAGGATAGGGCAGGGACAGAGTTTTTCTGAAAAGGACCAGATAGTAAATGTTTTATTTGCTTCTGTTGCATAGTCTTCTTTGTTTTTGTAATCCTTTATAAATTAAAAGCCTTTCTTAGCTCCAGGGCCATACACACACAGGCCTCAGGCTGGACTGGGACCTGCTTAGGGACTATGTGGGGCCAGGAGATGCCACCTGCCAGGAACCTGTCGGAGGAGCTCTTGGCTGAACTCTAGGGGACCAGGCTGCTTCCTGATGTGCCGGCTTCTCCCGCCTGCTGGGCCCCAGACCTGTTTGTCGGGGTTCTGTCCTCTCAGCCTCTGAGCCCTCCATTCAGTCCTACTCTTCCATCTGGGCAGGAGGGCTGGGCCTGGTTTTGGGTTGGGGTTCCCCAAGTTCCCCAAGTCTGGGAGGGCAGTGGCTTGGGAGGTGCAGAAATAATGCGTTAAACAGCATTGACTCTCCTAGACCTCTCCATCTTCCTCCATCATTCTCTCTCCGGAGGGGCGTGCTGGCCTAGTGCTGGCAAATCTCTAAGGCCTCATCTTCCAGTGAACAGTCTCGAGTGGAAGGCCTTGGGTTGGCAGGAATTTCCAGCCAGGATTTATGCGAAGTTGTTTATTTGGCTTTATTTTCACAGTGACAGCTGCTTTTCTGTTGGGTCTGCTATGGGTTTTCCCCCCTAATTATTGTGGTAAAACACCATTATAGTACAAATTTGCTATTTTAACTATTTTTCCATTTTTAAGTATACATACAACTCAGTAGCATTAATTACATGCACAGTGTTGTACGATCATCACCACTGTCTATTTCCAAAACATTTTCATCACCCCAAGCAGAAACTCTGAACCCCTGAAGCAATAACCACTACAGGTTCTTTTAAAATATATCGTGGTTAAGTAGACAAAGGGAGTCTGTTTGAATAAAACTATCCGTGATGGGCAGGTCATTTTCAAACAGGGACGAGTGGCCAGGAGTGGTGGTTGGGGAGCTCTTCTGTGTGTCTCCCCTTCTCCAGGCTGCTTGCCCAACTCAGCCAGTTGTATGTGGGGCTGGGGGCTTTCCCTTCCTGACCCTGAGGTGTCGATCCACAGTCCTCTGAGGATTTGTGTTCAAGGGGTGCATGGGCCAGCACTCTGACTGCCCCCCTTGCCCCGACCCTGCAGGGTCGGCAGACCTGGGTGTGTGCCTGCACAAGTCCTCCAGCGGCCTGGACCTGCCCATGAAGGTGGTGGACATGTTCGGGTGCTGTCTGCCTGTGTGCGCCGTGAACTTCCGGTGGTAGGAGCAGAAACCAAATCTTCCCTGAGTTAGGTTCTCAAATCAGCTGTGGGGGTGGTGGGGGGTTGCCAGCGAGGTCAGAATTGCTCAAGGAATTCCTCCGGAAAATCGTGCAGCATTGCCAGGTGGTCTTCAGGAGTAGGGCCCGTGGGGTTTCTGAAGGTAGGCTGCACCATATTAAAGGAGTGGGCTTCCACCTAGAGCTGATGTTGAATAAAAAATACGAGTCTTAAATACTCCACTTAGGCGGCCACTTATCCATACTCATGGATAGAGTGGTGGCTGGAATTGCTCGCACAGCTGACCTGGTTTTATTTCTCTCTCTGTCCCTTTTGTCTGGGCTCATATAGCTGGATTGGAATCAGTTAAATGAGTGTAATTCTCTTTCCACTGTTCTTGGCAAAGATGGGTGTTTGGAGAGGTTCTAGAAATGGTAGCCCCACCACTGGCTCAGGAGCCAGCCTCTGAGTGGGAAATACAGGATGTTCGACCCTGAGCTCTGGGCACGTTGGGATTAACTTCCTGGTGACCCAGAAAAGTCACCCTTAATGTGCCAAGTCTACCTTCAGTGTGGTTTCCTTTTACCTTGTTTTTCTGCTGTGCAATTAAGGAAAAAATGGAGAGCCCATTGAGCATGTTCTCACGGAAAAGAACATGTAGCAGAAAAGGTCAAAGTGTGTGCTCATTGCACCTCCTTCTCAGAATCAGTTTGGATTTTTAATGTGTATCCATCCCTCCAGGCCTTTTTTTTCTATTCAGATGCCAAATCTAAGAACAGACTGACTGTGGGAGGGGTGGAGTGGGAGTTGGGGCAGGCACCGGGGGTTTTCTCCAGGCAGCTCTCAGGTCTGTGGTTCTCTCTGCAGCTTACACGAGCTCATGAAACATGAGGAAAACGGCCTGGTCTTCGAGGACTCCGAGGAGCTGGCAGCTCAGCTGCAGGTAGCCACGTCTGCCCCCACGCCAGGGCGCTGAGTTCCACCCCAATTCTTTGCTCCTGTGGCCGGGTGGGTCTGTGCTGGGTCTGGGTGAAAGTTGAGGCGGGGAGCAGTGGTCTCAGAGGCTGGGCCTCCGTGGGCTTGGTGTGTGTGGGGGGCCCTGAGTGCCCTCTGGGTTTGCGGAGCTTACACCACACAGATGATGCCAGAGGTGGTGGACCCTGTGCACGGTCTAGGGAGCAAGCGACTGGTTCTGTGGGAGAGTGAGTGAAGGGAGCTTCGTGAAGCAGCCTTGCAAGGGGACAGGTGGGAGTCTTCAAAGGGTACTTAACACTTATTATAAAAGATGTGTTCATCATCATTCTTGGCAGATGAGACCAGGGACAGCAAACTTTCTAGAAAGGCCCAGATAGAAAATGTTTTCAGCTTTGCCATAGTCTCTGTCAGAAGTACTCAACTCTGGGGCGCCTTGGAGGCTCAGTTGGTTGAGCATCTGCCTTTGGCTTGGGTTGGGGTCTTGGGATTGAGCCCCATGTCAGGCTTTCTGTTCAGCGGGGAGTCTGCTTCTCCCTTTCACTCTCCCTCTGTGCTCTCTCTCTAAATAAGATCTTTAAAAAAAATAGTACTCAACTCTGCTATAACAAGAAAGTGGCCACAGTCTAGGAGTGAAGGGATGTGGCTCTGTTCCAATAAAACTGTACTTGCAAAGACAGGTGGAGACCGTATTTGGCCCATGGGCTTAGTTTGCAAACACCTGATGTAGTTTAGCAAAGCTGGAAAGAACACAGACTGTCTAGTTCCAGCACGTGAGCTGAACAGTGGTGGGCAGAGGCTGAGGGTGGGTGCTCTTGGTGGACGGAACAGCGCAGCAGAAGCCAAGGGCTGCTGTAGGGTGTGGTATGTGGATGGTGTGGATGGAAAATGCCCCAGTCTGGTTGCACTGTCCAGTAGGAGCAGAGTAGGGGATGGAGTGTGGCTGGAATGTGAGGGCTCTCCTATGCCCTGTGAGGAATGGGCTTGTTGGGTCCAGGATATTGGGTTCAGAATGTGTTTGAGCCAAGCTTGCTGTGGAAGCTGGCCCAGAGCGGGAACTCTGCGGGCTCCAGGACACTGGTAGTGGTTCTTGAGGTGCAGTGACAGAGGGTTTCAGTAGATCACTGGCCTGACTGCCGGTATTTGGAGGGGGACAGGAATCTAGCCTGCTGGGAAGGAGGGACAGCTTTCGGGTGGGACCTGGGATAGGGGTGGGAAGCAGTTGATGAGGTAAGTTCTGGTCTTTATTCTTCTAGATGCTTTTTTCAAAGTTTCCTGATCCTGCTGGCAAACTAAACCAGTTCCGGAAGAACCTCCGGGAGTCAGAGCAGCTTCGTTGGGATGAGAGCTGGAAGCAGATGGTGCTGCCTTTGGTTATGGACACGTGACCCCTTGAGCCAAAGACTGAGTGCTCCTGAGCATGTCCCAGTTCCTCTTAGCCCTGGGCAAACGCTTTAGAACAGTGCCTCCCCGTGGACAGCAGCTGGAAGGACAACTGTGGAATGATATTTTTTAATGACCTAGTTTGTGGCCCAGGAAACTGGTTCAGCCTGGTTTCCTCCCTGGAGGCTCTGAATCTTAGACTCTTCTGACCTGAATGTTTCCTTCTCCCCACTATATTACCTTCTTGTTATTTGCTTGTGGTATCTTCAATATCTCTTTGACCTGCTTTTGTCTTACGGTGTCTGCCTTTCCCAGCATCTGCCCCATTGTGTGTCTGATATTTTCATTCCTGTCTTGAGGACAGGTCCTGCAGTTGTAACGTGTACAATGGGCTTGGCTTCCTGAGGGATGTGGGTACAGGCTCGGGGGTGGGGTAACATACTTGATACATGTTTTTATTTTCACAAATGAAATGCTTATTTCTGAGCCAAAATTTTCATTTATGATTTATAGAGATTTACTTAAGAACCAGAACTAGTGACAGAAAGGGGCACCCACTTGAATAGTTTATATTTTATTAGAACACAGTTTGCAGTTCCTGATTCTGAATTTAACATTCTTCAAGCATTCAGGTCCAGTGAAAATTTTATTTTTTGCTACATGAAAATTCTTTCCAGGATGGTGATTTAATTTTTATGTTAATCTTTAAAAACGTTTGTAAACCTACAGAATTAGTTTCAAAATTGCCATGTCTAAGTGCTCTTCATAGGGAAACAGCTTCTGGTTGTGATGAGGCACTGCTTCCCATGGGATCCCAGTCTGGCCTGGAAATACAACATATGTGTCTCAGGATGGTAGGGTTTGGGGACACGACACCAACCTTATAGTGTGGGGCTGCAGGACAGGCTGGAGGGTATATACAGACCACAGACTTCTAGGCCCCATCCACACACCTAGAATCAGTGTTCAGGGATGGGACCAAAAATTGAGTTTTTAAATGGCCCATGGCAGCCAGGTTTGCTGCCCCTGCCTTCTGGGCCCTGGAAGGTCACAGACCTGGCTGGGTTTCCTGATTACTCAGCCTGGCGCCTCTTGGCAAAGGCTGGACATACATCAGAAGGGCTTACATTGTTTTTGTAAGCACAGCTGTTTGAAGAGCCCTTGGCAAGGAGCATTTTATTACCAGTTTTTTATGAATGAAAATAATTACAAAAATGAAATATTAAAAGTATTGAAGTGTTGGGGTTCTTGGCTGGCTCAGTCGGTGGAACATGCGACTCTTGATCTTGGGTTCATGAGTTCAAGTCCCACGTTGGGCCTAGAGCTTACTTAAAAAAAAAATATACACACGTGTGTGTGTGTATGTGTGCCTATAATCCTGCCACCAAGTACAACAACTGCTAATTGGTTATGTTCTTTCAGATTTTTCCCTGTATGCATGTTAACATGAAGACGATTATTTTTAAAAATACAAATGGGCTTGGGGTCCCTGGGTAGCTCAGTTGGTTAAGCATCCATCTGTTGATTTCAGCTCAGGTCATGATCTCAGGGTTATGAGATCGAGCCCCATGTTGGGCTCCCCACTGGGCACAAAGTTTGCCAAAGAAACACCCTCTCAAAAAAAAAAAAAATTCTCCCTCTAAAAAAAATTAAATAAAAATGGGCATATATATATATATATATGGTGTTTGGTACTTTGCTTTCTTAAACTACAGTGTATTTTTCATATAGTATCTGAAGGAGGACTTCATTCTTTTTGAAAGCTACAGGGCACTCTGTCCATGGGACACGGGCACACGTAGGGGTTGTTTGCCTGCAGAGGCGACTGTCGGTGGGGCTGTGCTTGGCGGGGGGGGGGGGCGGGTTGTGGCAAACATGGTCCTACACTGTGGCCAGGCTGTGTGTGGAAAGCCCTGGTTGGGCCTGGCGCATGGCGGGCACTACAGGGCTGTGGCCAGTGGTTGTGGAGTGGGAGAGTGGAGGGCGGGTGTTGGCTGCCTGGCTCCACTCTGGAGCTCAGGCAGTCATTAGCTCCCCTGCACCCCAGAGTTTCCATGGATGAGACTGGAGGATGTGACAGCATACCCATCCCTGGTGCTAGAGGGGCTGACATGTCAGGTCTGAGGACAGTGCCTGGCCACAGCGGTACCTGGCGACAGCAGTGCCAGTTTGGGGTGTAAATGGCAGAGCCCCCCCCCTCCAGAGTCCTCCCTGCTTTTCTTCCATTTACTGGGTGCTTAATACAGCGATAACAGCAGCTACCATGTTCCCAAGTGCTCCCTGCATGCCAGTCCCTGGGTCACGTCCCAGGTGGATGTTTCCGCTGTAAAGATGAAGACGGGGAGGTGAGTGGCGGCCCAGCTTCACCAGCGCAGGTGGGATCTGCTCCAGAGCCTGCACCGCACTACTGTGTGGCCAGAACTCATCTACCCTGACACCCACTGGCATCCACCATCCTCTCCTCTCTGTTCTACAGACCAGGAAAACAGGTCTGAAGGCCCTTGAAACGTGCTCTAAACACACAGTAGGACTGCTGGTCTCTGACCTTTAAGACTGCTGCATAAACTGCCTCTTCCCCTTCAGAGCATAGCTCCCTGGCCCAGCCTCCTCCGCTGACCACCCAAGGGGTGGGTAGTGGGTCGAGGACCCAGCACGTCATGTGTTCTGGAGTCCTGTGTGGGGCCCAGGTAGCCTCGCAGAGACAGCAGCCCCTCCCGGGCCCATGGCTCACCTAGCTCGTTGGTGAACAGCCAGCAGGTCTCAGGGCTGCGGACGGTGAAGGCAATGTAGGCTTCAGGAGCCTGCTGGTCTTTCAGGCAAGCAGAGAGCCTCTGCAGGACTCTGACCAGGGACATGACAGTTTCTGGGCAATATAGCACATCTGCAATGAAAAATCTCAGGTTACCGAAAGGGGCTCACTCCAGGATTTAGGATCCAGAAAAGAGGGTGCCTGGTTGTACTGACCTCAGCAGCATGGCTGGGGCCTGGAAACCAGTTTTATTAGAATCATGCCATTGGACACAAAGAAGATGATGTGGTTAAAAAGGAAAACTCTTATGAGAGAAAAAAAAGCTGCTGAAAGACCCTGCAAGAAATGGAAAATATCCAGGACTCACTGGTGTTCCTTTAAAAAAAAAATCGATTCTTTGCCTATGGTCTATTTAGAAGACGCTTAATGAAATAAACCCCAACCAGCTCTCTGTCTCAGAGTTCTTGCTTCCAGGGGCCTACTGTTCTGTTAGCTACACTGGGGGACAGGGGAGACAAACTTGCTCCCTGTCAGCATGCTTACATGGGAGGGTGCTGCTCAGGCTCTGTGTTCTGGCTACTGTGGGCCTATGGGTCTCAGGGCTGTGGTCCAGGATCAGAGGCACAGCACTGTCAGCTGGACAGGGGACTGAGTGAGCTTGGTAGGGGACTGGGTGAGCTTGGTGGAGGACAAGGCGGCTGTTGGCCAAACACCCCTTGTCTCAAGGACTCTGCCTTGCACCCGAAGTGGCTGGTCCCCTCCCTCCCCCTTTTATTCCCTCAGAGATGAGATGTGGGGCTCATCTCTGAAAGACACGGGGGCATGGACCTAGGATAGAGACGTGCAGGCAGAGCCCTTGGGGTCAGATGTGCAAACATCAGACAACAGAGCCATATGCAGAGATAGAAGCAAGTGCTCACAGGGGTGGGGGCACTCAGAGCTTGTTTCCTGACTCGGACACCACTGTGGTTTGACCCTAGGTCTGGCCCAGGGCTGGGTGTCTGTGATATGCATAGGAATCAGACATGGTCCTGGGAGAATCATGCTTGTCCCTCGTAGCCCTGAAAAGATAGGGCTGCCGGGGCCATTTCAGCCCCACATCTGAAGACTGGGTGGTGGTGGAGGCGGGGCTGGCGTTCAGCTCCCTTGCTTCATGGCGCTGCTCTGGCCATTTCATTCAGGTTCTAGAGAGGGACATAAAAATTTCTCTACTCAGCTGCAGCCTGGCTAATAGGTTAGATGGCTTTGGTGCCCTGGGGCCTGTTCTCTCCATCTCAGGTTTTGCTGAGAAAAGCTGGGTTCATTTATCGATGGAACCATTTTAACAGGAGTACATGTGGCCACTGTGTCAAACGGGAGAGCTGTGGCTTTAGGGCATCCAAGAGGCATGCCCTGTGGTTTGATGTTACCCTGGAGGCCCACAACAGCCCTTCTACAAGTCTCATCATTCCTCTGCCTAGCAGGGTGCACTGTCCCCTTCCCAGAGCTGAGAGCTGGGAGGAGTCACTCCAGTTGCCCTGGGGCGGGGCGGGGGGGGCAGTACCTGCTGCTATGATTACGTCTGGCCGGAAGGCAGCCAGCTCAGGGGCCGTCACAACATCCCAGTCTAGCTGGGCCACCGTCACCCTGGGGCTCTCTGTGTCGTGGGCATTATGTCCTGGGTGCCTTTCAGGGTCAGTGGTGTCTGGTTCCAATGAGAGGCCATTGAGAAGGATGTTTCCTCGGAGCTGCTCAAGAACACAGCTGTGACAGTCGCTGAAGACGTATGTGCTGGGACAGCATGTCTTGCAAATGGCCAGGCCCGTGAGGCCAGCTCCACTGCCGAGCTCTAGGACAGTCCTAGGTGGGAGAAGGGGGCCTGTGTCTGAGACCGTGTTGGGGAAAACCGGCTTCCCTGCCCTGCCCTGCCCCCCGAGGTCACCTGTGAGCAAAGGTGGCTGGGTTCTCTATGGCCCATTCAGCGAGGTAGAGTGCAGCGTCCCACGTGACCAGGCCGGTGGTACCATGGGAAACGATGGCTGTGCTCTCAGAGAGCGTGACCGAGTCTCCGGAAGGCTGGGCCGAGACAGGGAGAGAATTAATCCTGCTACCAGGAGACAAGGAGCTGATCTTAAAAAGAAAAACATCACAACAGGTGGATGGCTAGATAAGACCGTGGAACATCCTGCCACAGAATGCTACATGGCAATGGAAAGGAGCAGGTTGTCATTGTATGCGCTACCTGGATGGGTCTCGAGGGTGTTAACGCTGCACAAAGAAAGCCAATCTCAGAAGGACACACATTGTGAGATTGCATCCATCTGACCTTCTCAAAATGACAGGACTGTGGAGAGGGAGAACAGATCAGTGGCTGCCCAGGGTGGGGTTGGCAGGGGCCCGGGGACAGGGGAGGCCCGAGGGAGGTCTTTATGATAACGGAGTAGGTCAGTATCTTGATTGTGGTGGTGCCCACACGGGCCTGCACGTGTGATAAATGAGGTACACCTACACAGGCTCGGTGTATACACCGGTGTCCCTGTTGTAATGCCATACAAGTCAGGTCCCATGTTTCCAGTGGGGGAATCTGGAGAAAGGGCACCTCTCTGTACTGTTTTTGCAATTTCTGTGAATCTGTAATTATTAACAACAACAAAAAGTCACAACTCCCTGGCATCATGACCTATATGTGGAAAGTCTCAGCATGTGGGGCCTTCCTCAATTCAACCTGACATTTGGGGCTTGGGAATTCTCTGGTCTTTGAAGTTTCCTGTTGCCCTCAAAGCAGGTGGTTTGCTGGTAAGGGCTTCATGGAATATGCAGTCCTGAAATGTGTTCTCCAAAGCGGGGCTTCTGAGCATGGCACCTCCAACATGCCGTCACCCAGGGGTGGTTTCTGGCTATCTCTGAGCTCACAAAACTCATATAGGAGACTCCGGTGTCTGGAGTACTGTGAGCAGTCGTTTGTTCATTCATTCATCCACACATTTTTCCTGAGCATCTACTATGGTGCTGGGGACTCAGATGTGACAAGATGAAGTCATTCCCTGTTCTTATGGAACTTCCATGCCAATGGGGGATAAAACCATAATAAACAAAGTAATTTCTCAGTTTTCCAGGGCTATGAAGAAAATAAAAAGGACTACATGATAACAGAGAATAGGAGGTCTATTTCAGATAGATTGGTCAGAGACAGCCTCTCTGATGTGTCATGTAACCTGGGATGTGAGTATAAAGGAGAAGTGAGGCATGTGAGGTTCTAGGAGGAGAGCATTCCAGGCACAGCATGTGCAAAGGCCCTGAGGCAACATTTCAGTTGGTGAGTTCAAGGAAGACAAAGAATGCCAGGGATGTGGAGCACAGGGAGAGCAAGAGGAACGAGATGAGAAGGAAGGCTGGGGCAGAGCATGCAGGGCATGGCAGGCTACGTGAGAAACTAGGATTTGAGTCTGAGTACGAAGGGCAGCCACTGGAAGGTTCTGGGTGGTCGAGTGACATGCTCTGATTTACCTCTCAAATCAAGGGGAGCACTCTGGGGGTTCTGAGAGTGTGGTTTTGAATCTTCCTGAATCACCACATACAAACAGACAGAGCAGTGAGATATGGACAACATTCAACAAAACTAAGTGAAGCCAAAATATCAACAAGTGGGGGCAAACCATAGACACAAGACTTGTGTGCTCCATGTGTCTGTGTCATGGGGCACATGACAGGCCTGAGGACAGAACCCCAGTAGCCGAGCATTCACTGGAAATGCAGGTACCAGCTGTGAACCACGGCCCACGGAGGAGAGAACTTGCTGCTCTAGTCATCGGGGGTGTGAGGGACCAGGGGTGAGGCCTAATGGCAACTAGAAACACTCAGAAATGCTCTCCTGTAACACCCACCCATGAAGTATTTACTGAGGACTGAGCACCAGGTCTCTACTATGCAATTATGTGCATCACCTGACTTAACCCCCAGCCACCCCATAAATGAGGCACTATAATGTATTGAAATGCTTGGTTTACTGAAGGGGAAACCAAGGCTCAGGGTAGTTAACTGACCTCCTCTAAGATCTCAGAGCTGATGGGTCAGGATTTGCACCCACTTGAGGCTGACTGGAGTCTGAGTTTCAACTCTGTGTGCAGGGGTGGATGTCTGGATTGTGTGGGGAGGGTGCCCATCTCCTACCAGCAGATAGCTCCGGTGGCACTGGGTGGGCTCCTCAGCCATCAGGACCTCTGCCAATGCCTCGTACAGCTCGTCCAAAGGCTCCATGTGGACAGCCTCGTGCTGGGGGTGGGCAGAGCAAAAGCTTCAGCCAAGACATTTAAGTTGACCCTCATGAATCAAACAAAGGTTCCATGTGTTCACTTTTACTCTGACTTGTTAAAAAGGCTGGAGGATTTTTACCGATTTAGATAGGAGATTTGTGATGGATTGACTTAATACAAGCCACCTGGCATACAAAAAATTCATTTGGTAGGGAAGCTGGAGGGTATCTCAGGTATAGAGAGGGCAATGGTGAGGTATAGTCTAGGGCAGCAGAAATGGGGCTGCATGAGCTGCCATGTGACGGTGACAGAGAGCTTTGCCCTTCCATCATGATGCTGTGGATGGATCAAACAACTGGTGCTTTTAAGTGAGCCCGGGCAAAAGCCACAAGGACGGGCACTCTACATGGTACAGTTGGCTTCATCAATGGGCAAGCCTCTGTCGTGCCCTTCACAGGGGCAGCAGCAGGGCGGCCATGCTTCTGGTGGTTCTGGGGAGACCTGCAGGCCATGACTAGATGCACATGTTGGGGAGAATCAGGTGGGGAGGCAACAGAGAAGCCAGGAATGTTTCACATGCTAAGCTTGGGTGAGACATGGCCCATGCATTCAGTGGCCGATCATAGCAGGTCTGATGCTGATCACTAAGGAATCACCTCTTTGAGGTCCAGCCTAATGTGAAACCCAGCAAGTTTGGGCTCATTTTTTTTTTTACTCTTTTTTTAATGTTATGTTAATCACCATACATTATATCATTAGTTTTTGATGTAGTGTTCTATGATTCATTGTTTGCGTATAACACCCAGTGCTCCATGCAGAATGTGCCCTCCTCAATACCCATCACCAGGCCAACCCATCCTCCCACGCCCTTCCCCTCTAGAACCCTCAGTTTGTTTTTAAGAGTCCGTAAAAAAAAAAAAGAAGAAGAAGATAGCGGGGCGGGGGAAGAATGAAGGGTGGGCTCATTTTTAAAATACATCCTGTATCAGTCAGGAAAAGAGTCCACATCAGATAGCCCATTAGGGAGAAGAGGGTAAAGCGAGCTAGTTACAAAGGTATTGCAAGACCTAAAACATCCAATAGAGGGCAGTGTGGCAATCCAGAGATCGGCAATAGCAGAAGTGGGCGGGCGGGCTAGGGGAGAAAGGTTGGGGGGGGCGGCGAAGGGGGGCTGGGACCACAGAGGAAATGCAGCTGCTGCTGGAGACCTCCTGAAGCACAGAGGGAGAGATACCCTGGTCTCTCTTCCTCCTGCTCCCCCATAGCCTCTGACTGGTCGAACCCAGCTGGGAACAGTTAAACAGGGAGGCCCCTGACATATTGGGGTTTGCAGAGCAGGCAAAGGGCATAGGACAAATCGGAGCTCCAACAGGCAAAGCCAGGCACAGTCCACTTTCGGAGAGCCAGCCAAGTCCCAGGTGCTGTGTGGCTACCAGACAGTGCCCATTACTGACCTTTCTGATGAGCTCTGAGAGAAAGCACCGGACATACTTCACTGATGGCGGATGCTTCACACAGAGAGGATGTTTCACAGTCTGTGACAAAGGACGCAATGTGAGTTGCTGGAGAGACCCTGCCATCAGTCTCCCATGAGCTTCAAGTGAATACAGGGCAACCCCCATTACTTGATCCCTCAGAAAAGATGTGTACAGACACAAGGGTTCTGGGTTCAGGTGACCCTCATGCATCTGAAACAGTAAGTCTTAAGATACAATTCCTTTCCTAAAAAAATTTCTCCACTACAGTGGCAAAGGCTGACAGAACATGCTGGGTAGAACATGGATCACACGGACCCAAGCTAATGCCCTGCTACAGACTGAATGTTTGTGTCCCCCCAGTTCATATGTTGAAGTCTAAAACCCAATGTGATGGTATTAGAAGGCAAGGCCTTTGGGAGTGATTAGGTCATGAAGGTGAAGCTCCCATGAATGGGATTAGTGCCTTTATAAGAGACCCCAGAGGGTTCCCTCAGTCCTGCCACAGTGAGGACACAGCTGTCTATGAATCAAGAAGTGGGCCCCCCACCAGACACCAAATTTTGGGGAACCCTGATCTTGGCCTTCCCAGCCTCTAGAACTGTGAGAAATAAATTGCTGTTGTTTATAAGTCACCCAGTCAATAGCATTTTGTTATAGCAGCTGGAAAGTGCTCTGCCACCCCTTCCCAGGGCAGGCAGCATGAACTAGTTTTTAGTGGGGACAATTGTGGGATTGTCTGGCTCTGTGGAAAAGGTGAGAGCCCAAATAGTGGGAACAGGCAGACTGGGCACTTGCTCTCCTAGAGCTCACATGCCAGGCTGAGGATGAGTGCTAGGATGGCTGGGACAGAGGAAGATGGGGACTCTGCCTGGGATGTGGTAGAGGGGAAGGTGGCTCTCAGGGGTGGTACTTCAGCTGATGTCTAGAAAATCAAAGAGCATGGGGAGTGGGTTCCAGGCAGAGGGGATAGTTTGTGGAGGCTCTGAGGCAGGCATGGCCTGGCATTTTGGGAAGGAGGGCAAGGCAACAGGGCAGTGAGAGTGGGGCCAGGTCACGTGGAGGGACATGATTTTTTTAGTCAAGGGCAACAAAATACCCACACAACCCTTCAGGGGCTTTCTAGTTGGCTGGTGTTAGGTTTCAGCCTCAGGATGAAAATCAGAGTGGGCTGCTGCACAAGGACCTCAGAATCTCTAAGCTCACAGTCGTAAATGACTGGGTTGCCCTGCAAGCCTCCACTAGCCATGGCTGAATCTTTCCTATATGGTGGTCAGACAATCTTGGTTCACCCTCCACACAGGAATTCTTAACCTAGGCTTCTTGGATGGGCTTGGTGCTTGGAGGGCTGTCTATAACTCCCGTGAATTTGTATACAAAATGTATTCTTCTGGTCCTCCTTTTTATGGGGGTGGGGTGAGAACAGGAGAGTTTACAGCTTTGGGTTTTCAGAAGGGTTCATGATCCTCAAGAGGGTTCATAGCCAGGATGCAGTGTGATTTCCACTTGATCCACATGGCCAGGGTCAGGATGGGGCAAGGCCAGGCAGAGTGGTGGCCTTACCTCTACCCTTGCCCAGATGTACCTTAGAATTCAAACCCTACCTCAGAAAAGCAGGCATATCTACATCTAGAAGAGACATGAGTAGGCAAGACTTGCCTCCTTATTTTTTCCTTAAATGTAAATGTAAAGAAGAAAGTCTTTGAGTAGCTACCAAATGCTAGATGTTCCCATAGCTGTCATCTTGGTTTTCATTGTGGATAGTTTCAAAGAAATCTCCCAGATTCCCTCCTCTCATGCAGATTTTTGTATATTCTAATGTCTTCATCTAAGAAAACAACAGAGTCAGAGCTGCCTGAGGTGCTGCTACCCAAATGCAGTGTCTTTCTTTTTAAAGGATACAAGCGCGCCCACTGTGTTTCTGTCATGTCTTCATGGGCAAGTCAGGAGGCTGGTGATGCGACCCAGTGATTCTGATTCTTACCTTCTGCAAAATATTCAGCAGCAGCTCAGGACCTGATGAGTCCCTTAATTTCTCTTCTAGGCTCTATTCAGAGAGAGAGTGGAGGGGAGAGAGAGAGAAAAATCTCAAGGGCATTTTCACAGGAACATTAAACATGCAATAGGACATGTTAGCAAAGTGTTAAGTGATCTCTCCTCAGGGACCTGGGGCCAATTGGAAGGGGAAGCCACAGGCTGGCTGAAACCCTGAACTTGAGAAGTCCTGGGTTACACACCTCGATGAGTCAAAGAAAGAACATCAGAAGACAGACTCTTGGTTTGTGTTAGCCCTGGCTGCTTAGGCTCACCTGGGTCACAGAGCAGCTCCAAGGCTGAAATGATCAACCAGGAATTACGGGAGGAGCCATGACACTGACACCTGATGGGCTCACCTTGAACTTGACATCTTTAAAATGGACACACAGGCCAGGCAAGGTTATGCTGTCTTCTCTGACAGAGAACTCCAGCCCAGCGGTGAGGTCAGGCTCTAGAAGTAGGCATACTGGCCCTGGCTGGTGTGTGGTATCAGGCAAATCACTTCATTTCTCCAGAGTGAGTTAGGCTCTAAAAGGCCTATAAACCTTGGTCCTTGCCCCTCTCTCTGACCTTATCTGCCACCACCCCTGGCCTCCTTGTCATTCCTCAACCACAGCAGCCTATTCTCACTGGCAGGGCCTTCCCACAGCAGGCTGCTTTACTGTTCAGGTTCTGGCTCAAATGTCACCTCTTGGGGGAGGCCTTCCTGACTCCCCTACTTTGATGATACATTTCCCTGTTTTATTGACTTTACAGCCACTGTCATCTCCTGGTGTTTTCTTGCTTATTCATTTACCTGTTTATTCTCTGGCTCTCCCATCCAAGCAGGGCCTCATCTGTAATGTGTACTGCTGATTCCTGGTGCCTGGCTCATGGAAGGCATTCAGTAAATATTTGGTGATGGAATAAAAATACTAGCTAACACCCACGTCACTTACCATGAGCTAGATAGACACTGCCTCAGGTGCTTCAATCTCCTGTAATTCTGACACCAGCATCATCACTGTAGTCCCCATTTAATAAGAAAACTAAGGTATAGGAGAGATGTATTCACTTGCCCAAGGTCACACGGCTTGTATGGGGGTTGGCCAGGATTCAAAACAGGCAGGCTGGATCCCAGGCCTGAGCTCCCCCCTGCTACACTCTACTTCTTTACTAATCAAGCCATCTTTCTGGTCAAATGTGAATGGTACTAATAGTACCCCCTGCATGGCTGTTGTAGGCCAGTCTAAGTAAGCATTTATCATGGGCCTGGTACAGAGTAAGCACTCATTTCATGTGAATAATTATAGTCGATATTGAATTGGGACCCACTGATGCTATTATGAAGGTTTACATTTTGGGTTAAAAAATTACATATTCCTTTCTGACCGGAAAGATCTCTCAGAATGCTAAATGGGTTAGGTCAATGAGACACAAATGACTAACCACCACCCCTTAAGCTGGGGCAGACTTGGGGGGAGGAATATGTATCCAATCTGAGTCATCCCAATGAGCTCACCGCACATGAATTATGAAGGAGGCAGCATCATTAGAGCCCCTGCATTGGCAGAAGGAAGCTGCTGCCATGGTCATTTGCCTGTGCAGGTCTCCAGGGCAGGGGAGGTGAGACTTCTTTCGTCTCTCTTTTGGCCTGTTTTGTACCTCCCTGTCTCTTCCATCACAGGCATAAGAGCCTCAAACTGCCTCTGAGAGGATTTTGTCCAATGCTGACGGTACAGATGAGAACACCGAGGCCTGGCGGGGGAGGGAGTGTGGGTGTTTGTGATTTGGTCACTGCCCTCATTGCAACTGGTCTCCCGGTGTCCTGAGGACGTTGACTGTTTACATGCGCAGGAACAATGGCTAGAATGACAACTAGCTAAACAACAAAAGTAATGAAATTTATCGTGAATTGTCCCTGACCTAACTCCCGAGTGACAAAGGGAGTTAGGAGGAAACTCCGCATTCCTTGAATTCGTGGACTCAGTGTGCAAAGGCAGTCGAGGGCGGGAAGGGCCAGGGGAGGGAGCAGAAGGCCTAGTGCAGGCTGGGCTCCCCAAGAGCGCGCAGGTGTGCCTCCTGCTGCCCGCCGCCAGCCCGCGCGGCCCCCGGCAGAGCCCGGGGGACATGGACCCGACGCGCGGCCCGTTAGTGCGAGGGAGCCGAGAATATCGCGCGGCGGGGGGAGGGGGTCGGGCGCCGGAACCCGCCCCGCCCCCACCCCGCCACAGCCGCCCCTCGCCCGCCCTACCTCCCGCCTGCCCTACGCGCGCCCCACCGCCCACCTGCCAGGGGAAGGAGCGCAGTGTGCGCGCCGCCAGGAAGCGGCGCTCGAAACTCTGCAGCACGCTCTCGGCCTCCGCGGTCTCCTCGGGCGCCATGGCGGGGCAGGCGGGGCCGCGGCGTTGCCCGGGAGACGGGGCGGCAGAGGGGCGGGGCTGAGGCGGTGAGCGGGGGCGGGGGAGGCGGGTTGGGGGCGGTGCCAGGTACGGGGCGGTGCCTGAGGCTTGAGGGCGGAGTCAGGGCTTTGGCGCCAAGGGAGGGCAGGCGGGAGGCACCGGCTCTCTGGTAGCTTCCAGTCAGGCGAAGGGCGCGGTAATCCTTCTTTTGTTCTCGCGCCTTCACGAGGGTTTTCTCGGCGGGGTCCGAGTGGACGGACGCGTAGCCCCCTCCCTGTTGCGCTCCTGGGAGCGAAGGAGCCTGACTGCCCTCACGTTCCAAGGCTGTGTCCTCAGGCGGAGGGTTGGGGGCCGCAGGCCTTCGCCTCCCCTTCAAGTCAAGGTGCGGGTTCGCGGCTCCGGGTGGTTGGGTAGGTGGCGCGGTTAATGGGCGAGGATACGTAGGTTCTCAGACCTGACCCACCAGGGCGCCACAGGATGAGTGCAGGCCTGTGAGGTGCGCCCCCCCGCCAGAATCTTACACATTCCGCTGGAGGCCGTGGTGGGGTTTAGTCCCCTCTGCGGTCCGCGTGCTCTCCACCGCGCGGTGCCCTGTCTGGGCGGCGACCTCAAAACGGCGAGCCATGCGCTGAGGTGCGCTCCAGAGCGGGGAGGGGGCGAGGAGCTTGGCAGGGTCCGCCTGAGGTCACGTCCTCTCCATGACCTCGACACGAGGCAGGACCCCCCACTCCTCCGTCCTTCGGGTCCGCCCTTAACCCATCCAGTCTTGCCTTCACCAGACACTTATTAAGCACCTACTGCGTGCCCAGTGCTGTCAGGGCATGCAACTGTGAGGGAAACCAGGAGTGGCCCCTGAGGGTCAGGGGCTCGCGCGGGGGAGTAGGCACAGGACTAATTATCAGACAAGTATGTGTAGATGCGCCGTGCAGGTGAGCTCCCCTAACTAAGGAGGACTTACAGTAGAAGTTTGACCTTGTAGGGAAAGGAATGTGAATGGAGAGTAAGAGGGCTGCTGGGGGTGGTGGGGATGGGGAAGAAAGGGAAACAAAAATAATGATTTCCATTAGGCATTATTGTGTCTCGAGTGAAAGGCAGGATAGACAGCAACCCATGGCGCTGCCTCTGGAGTTTGAGCTGTGTTCAAAGTCTAACACGTTTACCTTAGCACATCTCTCATAAAACTCCATTTGGAAGAGTCCAGAACTAATTTGCTAAATATACTTGCAGAAGGTAGATGAGGGGGCAGATTAAATCTTATTACCCCTTTCAGATGAAAAACACTGAGCCTTGCTCAGCTATGAGAACAAGAGAGGAGAATTAATTCTAATTGAATGCATTTATTCTCATATCTCTTGTTCTAACACCAGCACCAAGTGAGCACAGGTTCCAACATAAGAATGATTTGTCTTTTATTCCCTCGACACTGTTGATTTAAATAAAGAGGGTGGACTGTGATTATTGCTGTTTTTACACAGAATTAATGGTTTCTGGGTCTGATGTTGTAGAAATCCTCTTAGTCACAATATCCTGAGGTAGAATCATCTGAGATATGACAATGAGTCTCAACCAGGGCTGAGTCTTGGTCCCAAGGGAATGATGCTTCAGAACTGGGCCAGGCGGATTGGTTCACTTTTGCTGTTTTGATCAGCTCTCTGCCTGCAATAGACAATGAAAACCAATGGGAAAGGGTCAAACTCATAAATACTAGGCTTATTCTGTTAACACGTATAATAGCTATTAATTGCTTTTTTTCTGAGAAGCAAAAGGGCATGTACAGTCAATGCCATAATAAGTAATACTGTGTGGTTTTTTAAGATATTAGTAAATCTAGGCTGGTTCAGCCTTTCCTGATGCCATAGATGGGAGGTAGATTGGGAAAGGACCCCAAGTGGGCCATAGCACTGACTTGCACACAGAAGAAACCTTTATTTTGGTGTGTGGGCTCTTGGGAGGGAGAAAGGTCATAAAGTCATACATTTCAGATCTGAATCTGGAAGAATCAAGGCACTGAAGGCATTTTTAACATCCCAGGGACCTCATAGGTGTGTGTTCAGGTATAAGTGAAGATTAGGACTGACATTTAACACAAAAACTAAAAATTTCAGGGTGTGTTTATATGAAGAGAAGCTTTAGGACACATCCCACGGCCATGCCAGCAGCAAAAGGGGATGTGTATGTGCACATGCTGTATTAAAGATTTGGCTTCTGGATTTGAGGCTTTTAATAATAATAATAATAATAACAACCACAACCACCTAATACATTTTTAACTGTATGGAATGGTTGCTTTTTAGAAATTATGCTGTGGGCATGGTAGTTTAATCAGTACCTTGAAGTTTTTCCTTTATCTCTCCTATAGCTAATGGTTTCTTTAGAAAAGGACCAATTGATTTCTTTTTAAAATGTTGCTTCAGGGTGTAGAGACCTTTATAGTCGTGTTTCAACTTATAGGAAATTTTTATAGTTCAAATATAAATTACGTTAAATGTAGCCTTTGTAATGGAGTTAAGGTTAAGTAAAGTTCTGACTTTCCTTAAGCTGTTTATAGTGTTCAGGAGGCTCCCGTTCTATTGGGATAGGAGCTATGTTAAAGCAGAAGAATGGTCAGGGTTGGGTTTAATAAGGAATGCAGGAGGCTCAGTCTAATGATGTAATTATTGAGATAGAGAAAGAGGTGCACTGGGGCTCTATAATGCTTTGATTGGTGGCAGAACCAGTGTTATGAGTTGGATTGTGTTCCCCCCACCCCGCCCTGAAAATATGTTGGAAGCCCTAACCCTTGGTACTTAGGACCTTATGGTACTGGTGACCTTATTTGGAAATAGAGTCTGCAGATATAATTAAGATGAAGTCATCCTGGCTACAGAGGGCCCTGAATATCATGACTGGTGTTCATATAAGAGAAGAGAACACCGTGTAAAGACAGAGACACAGGGAGAGGATGGTCATGTGATGATGGAGGCAGAGACTGGAATGATGCATCTATAACCAAGGAATACCAAGGATTGCCAGCAACCACCAGAAGCTAGAAGAGGCAAAGAAGGATTCTCCCCTACAGGTTTCAGAGGGAGCCTGGCCCTGCCAACACCTTGATTTTGGCCTTTTACCCTCCAGGTCTGTGAGACAATAAATATCTGTCATTTTAAGCCAGCTAGTTTGTGGTACTTTGTTACGGCACCTGTGGAAAACTAATACAATTGGTATGTCATTTGGGAGGCCCACAAAATGAAAATGCAGGGTCCTTGTTAAAAAAATCAAGAATTCTGAAATGGTGCCAGTAGATTATTAAACCAAGTTGGGGGCTCTTCTGAGCCCTGGGCCTTGAGTGATTCCTCAGGTCACAAGTCATGAACCTGGCTTTGGTTGCTGGGTTCTCAAAGTGCTGGATCCCCTTTGGCATGCAGGAAGTGGTTGAAGTGGATTATTACAATGTGCAGTGATTAACTATGGGAAACCCAAAGAACACTCACTTCTTTTTCCGATGAATGGCTGTGTATGTCACGCTAGCAACAAACAGAACTGCAAGAACTCCTGTGACAATTGCGAGACCAAACACTGTCTTTTGGAGAGCCAATGTCCTCCGTGTCTCTGCTCCTGATAAAATATCAGATGGTTTTTAATTGTCTGATTATTAAGAGGCTGTTCTGGCTGCTCCTGGGTCCCTAGGAAGTTTTTCATCCAGGCTCTGGTGGATATTAATTATGGAAATGAAATGTACATTTAACCCAAGAAAGTGCTCACTGTAGAGAAACCTTGTAGGGCAAGTCGTTGAAAGCCGATTTACTAAACGACTTATTCGCCAAATGACCCATTTTCCTAATGACCACTTTGCCAAGTGACCAATTTGCTAAAAAGCCAATTTGCTGAAAATCAGTTGGTGGGACATTTTGTTTATCAATAACTGATGACAGTCAGCCTAACCCCAGGCTCCCAATGGGCTATGGGACAGGGGAGGGGCCAAATAGTTGTAGCAAAACTCCAAACTTAAAAAAAAAAAAAGCCTCAATAATTTGGTGAATTGTCATTCATTTAATTAGATTCCTACAAAATGGCCTGCTTCCTGGGGGTTCACAAGAAGATCGTGTGCAGTAGCTTAGAAGAAGGGAAAAGGGTGTCCTTTGTACTCCGTTCTAATTGAGCATAGTTAAAACGTTTTAAGTATAATAAATAAATCACCGAGCAGCATCTAAGTCTCTCTCTGCAGAAGAAAAGCTGGCCAGTGTTTGCAAACAACTGAATTCTCAGAGATGATTGCGTTCTTCCTTTATATCATCCAGATTTAAGATTTTGAAATCTTAAGAATTAGCAACCTTATTTACAGGAACCACCTCCTTTCCCCTTTTTTCAGCAGTGAGTGGAATAGTAAGGTTTCATTCCTCCCCTGTGAGCAGCTTTCTTCTAGGCACCAGCAAGGACTGAGTTGCTGAAGGAAGGCTGCTTTTCTGTATCTAGAAGGGGCATCAAGGGACAGACTGCATGTGATTTCTGAGGATCAGAAGGATTATTGCTTGATGTTTTCTATGGAGAGCCTTCCTTTTGCCCCAAAGGCACTATATGAAATGCTGCCAACATGTGGAGGGATTCCCTACTTCCTTCTCTATCTGTTTAGAGCTGCTGCTATCTTGCCCTGGGGGCACCGAAGCTGCCAGGGAAACAGGATTATTCTGCCCCCCCCCCAATTTTGATTCTTTTCTCAGGACAGAACACACTATCAATTTTCTGTTGGTTGATTTTGTATCTCACCTGGCTGCTGGTCATAAGAGTCCACAAGCATTTCCTGGGTGACTGCCAGGGAGCCATTGTGGGGTTCAGGGGTAACCCCCAGGAGCTTACACATGAGTGGGTAGATGTGGATGCTGTCAAAAGGCTCAGCTAGGTGATTCTTCTTGAAATCTGGCCCAAAAGCTCTGAATATGGTCTTCATGTCCATGTCGGCATTATCAAAGCCATGATCTCCTTTGTTGAAATATATTATAAATCGCTGAAAAATAATAACAAAAAAGCCATTTTAGATTCCAGTCCCCTGAAAGAAAACTGTCCCTTATTGTCATGCTTGTCAGATCCATGAAATCTTTGAAAATTTAAACGACAAGGAAGGACACTGCTCTAAAGTGCCAAAGAGAAGAGCAAGGAATGAAAGATCTTTAAGAAAGAGAATAAAGAAAGCATACCCATTAGACATAGCAAGAAGATAATACTGACAATAATAATAAGCTCAGACATAGTGCCTCTGGTGATGGCCTCATGTGCTTTGCAAGCTCCTCAACTGTGAAGAGAGAAGAGTAACACCTACTTCACTGTGCACACCAAAGCAGGCAGATGGATGGGGATCTGAGAAGTGTACTCAGTGAGAGGCATTTTCTTCTGCCTTACGGTCAGTTCAGAAGGTTCCCTGTTCCCTCAAACCTGGTTGGTTATGTTGGGATTGTGACTACTGCATTAAGTCCCTTCACTTCACTCTCAACTTGTTACATCATGAACCAGGCTTACAAAGGCCAGTGACTGTAGAATCTCTCCTTGGCAAGACCTTAGCTTTGGGCAAACATCCTCAGTGTTCTGGGCCGTGTGAGTGATAGCAAAATATCAATAAATTGTTGCATTTTACTGTGACTATTTCCGCCAACATTAAACAATAACCTTAAGAGTTTTCCTATACCTGTTATACTCTGAATTTGTAGCAATACAAGAGTATACAGATTGCAGACATGATTATTAATGTTCAGCTCCTGTCCGTAGCCTAGGACAAGCATTCTTCAAGGGGATGCTCTTCTGTCATGTGATGTTTAGATATCACCTAAACTTTGTTCTGCCATGAATTATTGGTTGGTAGTTTACAAAAACCAGACCACCTTACTTACGTCTCACAATTAGCCTTGATTTTGGTATTTTCTTCTTTAGATTTGCTTATTTTTTCATAACAGCTTTGTTGAGATATAATTTGTATACCATACAATGTACCACCTAACATGCACAATTTGATGATTTTTAAATTTTTCTGAGAGTTGTGCAACTATCACCACAATCAATTTTGGAACATTCATTACCCCAAAAAGAAACCCTGTACCCTTTAGCAGTCACTCCTCATTTTCCCCTGACATCTCCCCCCCTGCTCTAGACAACCACCAATCTGTGTCCTGTCTCTATAGATTTGCCTATTCTAAACATTTCATTTAAATAGAAATTCATTTAAAAATTCATACAATATGCAGTCCTTTGTATTTAATTTCTTTCAGTGATCATAGTATTCTCAAGGTTCATTCAAGTTATAGCATGTATCAGTACTTTGTTCCTTTAATGGCAACAAAATATTCCATCGTATGGATATACCATTTTCATTTATCCATTTGTCAATTGATGGGTAATTGGGTTGTTTTCACTTCTTGGTTATTATGAATAACGCTATATGAGCATTTGTGTATAATTTTGTTTGTGAACAGGGTTGCTTATTATTATTATTATTATTATTTTTGATATATGCAAAGGGGAACCGGCAGGTTTTTTTTTTTTTTTTGGTGAATCTACTGGTGATCTGTGCATAATGATCAAGCACACAGGCTTGGGTTCAAACTTCAGCCTTACACTTCTAATCCCAAATCACTTCTCTCTATCTTTGGTTTATCCCTCATTAAAATGGGGGAGATAAGAATATCTTTAGGGGTTGGGAAAACAAAAAATGAAATAACTAATGATAAAATTTTAGTACAGCACTGGACAGTGCCTTGGTCAGGGAGGGATGTTTGTCATTATTGCATAGTGGTGACATAGGACAGGGTTGTTGGTTGGGATGTGGGGTTAGGAGTGGGGAACACTTAGGAAGCAGTGGATTACAACTTATGATTTAATTTTTTTCAGAACTGTTTCTCTCTAGAGGCTGTCCAGACCCAAGATGACTTTATTCATTTTAGAATCAACTCACCCCATTGATGTTATAACCAGAGTCGGCATACATCACGATAGGCAGGACCCGCTTGTGTTTAGCAAAATGGAAGCGTTCTGGGAATTCCTCCTTCTTGTACACATTGAGGTGAGGGTGTGCATTCTTCAGTGCTTGGTAAACGGCTTCCTCTTGCCCTGGTTTGGGCAGGAGCATCCCCATGCCACCATAGTCCACGATATCAAACTTGACCAAGTCCCTGAACTTGATGTAGTTAGTCAAGAGGATCTCAGTGACGTTGGGCTTCTTTTTTACTGTGGTCATGCCATGGTCTGATGTGATGATGACATTGAGGTGGTCGGTCAAACTGTGTCTCTCAATGGCTTCCACCAGGTACCCGATGGTTCTGTCGATTTGCTGAATAATCACCCTTCTGTTCTCCGTCTCAGGCCCAAATTTGTGTCCCATGTTATCTGGCTCTCCATAGTATAGAGTCACAAAGTCAAAGTCTTCCTTAGTGAACCAGCTCATGACAATATCGATGTTCTCCCTCCACTCTGTCTCGTTGCTGTCTGGGTGAGTGTAAGACTCCACCAGGGACCGCTGGACAGCCTCCCCTTTGTACTTCACACCTCCTCCAGGATAGTGGAATGATGCTGTCTTCTTCCCCTGCAAGCATAAGAAGAAAATTCTGTCAGGGCTGTTTCTCATATCTTTTTCATAATAAGTCAAGCCTGACCTGTTGATGTCCCTGCCCTAGTCCAGAGTCATAGAGAACATGTGAGCTGTGTTGTTTACACATCTGGCTCAGAGGTGGGATGTGGCTGTGGCCTGGCCAATCAGAGGACACTGCATCCACTGGCCACAGAAATTGGTTCAGCCTTGGGCCCATGTCCCAGTCAGAGCCAAAGAGATTTGATCTTGAGAATTTTGGGGAGGAGGAGTAAGGGCTAGAGGAAAGCTTTGGACCAGAAATCAGGTTGTTTTAACAACACACATGATTTCAAAATATTCTTAAATGATCCCCCCAGCAGAAAGGTGGCTGGTAATTTGGTAAAATTTGGTAAAATTATTAGGAAAAAAAATAATTTTATGTTTGCTCACCAATGAGTTAACAATGAGATGGACACATCTCACTAAATAAGTCCTGTTGTTGTAAAGCAGCTCCTCAGCCAGGACATGGAACATAGTAGGGACTCAATGGATTTTTCATTTAATGAATGAATGACCTACTTATTTTGGGAGCAAGTACTTTCCTTTGCCTCAGCAAAGCTATTAACTTGAAGGCTGTACTGTGACACTTCCTCTATCACCCAAGATTTGGATGTTCTGAAAAACACAAAAGTTCATTCGTTTTAGTAGAACCAAGGATGGTGTTGGTGTCACTATGTTGATTTGGTACGGAGAATAAATGACCAGGAAGAATTTGAGGATGATGGCACCTGGATTGTGGCTATTTGGTCAATACATGAGCAGAAAAGTATAACCAAGAGTAATGACAAAACTTCCAATGTACTGTTTGAGAGAGAAAAACAGGAAAGCAATTTGGAAGTTTTAGGGGATGCAGTTGGTTTTCTACCCAGATCCCCTTATTGGGCCAGTGCACTCACACTCACTTCAGCTGCTCCACGTTCTGGAAAATTACCTTCGGCCAAGTGGCCAAATCTTGCCTCACCTGGGAAGGTGTTCCATACTGCTCCTTCACTCCTAGCTGCCTATGGCCAGTGATTGACTGATGGGAGGACAAAAGACCAGCTTCCTTGCCTCAGGTTGGGATAGCATGGAGGTGCAATTCATGCTCCAGAGCTGTCTGTGGGATTAGGCTGAAGCTGGTCTCTAACTGCAACTACAACTCACTTATCTTCTTCAATCCTTGCCCTGTCAGTTTCCCTCATTCCCATCTCCTGAGAACTCTCCCTCAATGCCCTATATGCACCAAATCCCTGTCTCAGGCTCTACTTTTAGGAAACTTGAAATAAGATATAAATCTTTTTTTTTTTTTTAAAGATTTTCATTTATTTATTTGAGAGAGAGAGAGTGTGAGCACAAGCAGGCAGAGGGGCAGAGGAAGAGGGAGAAACACACTTCCCGCTGAGCAGGGAGCCCAACGTGGGGCTCAATCCCAGGACCCTGGGATCATGACCTGAGCTGAAGGCAGGCACTCAACCGATGGAGCCACCTAAGCACCCGAAGATAGAAGTCTTAATACAAAGTATTCTTTTCAAGGCTCCAGAAGCTCTGCTATCCATTGCTATAGGTGAAATATTGTGCCCTCTGCCCTCCAGCATTCATTTTCTATCATGTGATTTAGTTTTATTTTCTCTAAAGCACTTTACCCAATCTGAACTTATCTTAATATGTTTCTTTTTTACTATTTCCCTCCCTTAGAATGTGAGTTCCGTGAGATCAGGGGCTGTGTTGATTTCATTGACCACTCTTTTCCTGGGATCTAGAACAGGCCTGGCTCAGTGTAGGTGGTAATTTTTGGTTAAATACATGTTGAATGAATGCATGGATCACATCTCCTTTTGTGGGTGCAAAACCCATCCTATTCTCACTCCTGATTAACTTATGGAAATAGTTACAGAAGCTCTTTCTTTTTTGGGTTCTAACATCTTATTTGTATACTCTTCAGGCAACACATTTTCATTTCTGATAATAGAATTTCTATGGTTGCTCTAACTTGCAAATCCTCTAATATTTATTTATTGCATTTCTGATTGGCATTACTCATAATTCTCAGTTTTTAGTGGTGGTACTTTGTTTAACTTACATATAAATTGACTTTGCTCTGAAGTATGGAATTGGCTGGAGGAATAAAACTTTCAACATTTTGTAGAACATAGTTTGACTGGCTATTTTATTATCTAGAATAAGCTGACATTGACATTATGAGGGACTTAGGCAGCTCTCCATATCCAGTTGACTTCTTGATGTTTGCATGTTAAATCTCAGATGTTCTCAACTTGAAATTGTTTTCTTGTGCTGTATTCTCAACACACACCTTCTTTCAAGATATCTCAAGCTGTAGTCTTAGGAAACTGTGGTTTTTTTAAACTTTGCCCCATAGGGATTTTAAGAGTTATACTGTTCCATGAAAGAAGCTCTGGAGAGAAATTATGTTTGGGTGTGTGTATACACCAACCCCCCTCACATGACTCTGTTTATTTGGGACCTGTGATAATCAAAAGTGCTATTTTCAACAAATACTTCTTAGAAATAATCTGAGTACTTAATTGGATGCAAAAGAGTGGGTATTTACTATTCTACCCTTTAATTAGCATAATCAGTGTTTCCAGTAGCAATAGCAATTGGAAAATCGCTGGTTTTATTAGGTTCATTATTCTCCCTTAGTGTAGTGTTGCATCAATGTGCTCTTAAGTTGCTTTTTTTAAAATAAGAGTTCGTACTTCCTATAGGCAAAATCCTTGGGTTTTTTTACAGAGTCCACCAAACTCCTCAGAACTAATCATTAGAACAGAAGTTTCAGTTTGGTTTTGCATTATGTCTGATCTCTTCCTTTAGGACAGAGTGAATGTCACAAGGTGCACATGTTTTAGGAAGGCCCTCGAACATTTCATCGTGGTTGTGCTTTGGTGGGAAGTATGTATGGTTTAGGGAAAGGAGTTAGTTCCTCCTTCTAGGAAGAGATTGGGTGGAAAGAGATGGACTCCATGTATGTGAAATTCAGTAGTCAAGGTTGGTTCTGAGTGTTTTCATTGCTTTTCTGTGCTCCAGAGGAGTCACTGGATGGAAGGAGCCAGATGACCAAGATTCTATTTTCTCCCCCTCCCACACCCTTTCAGAGGTCAGATTATTATTCTTAGGACCTTTATGATGCATAATAAAGACATGGTTTCAGCCAATATTGGGATGAAATATCTTGTTATTAATGCTCTAGGCAGAAGCAGCTGGTACCATCTAGCTCACAGCTCTTCCAAGTTTGGAAGCTACTGTCTAGGAGACTTGGCTTACAGTGAAAACTATACCTGCCCTCCTCACCCTTTCTCCAAATCCTCTCCTGGTTGTAGCCTATCATGGTCCTGATACAGACTCTTGGCAGCCATGGGGATCTCACTCAGATTATCCCCTGCCATTTCACTCCTTAATAGGCTCTATAGCTCCTCCATAGAGAAGTGAAACATGCCCCTAGGTTATTACTTATTTATTATTATTTTTTATTATGTTCAGTTAGCCACTGTATAGTACATTACTAGTTTTTAATATAGTGTTCAATGATTCATTAGTTACGTATAACACCCAGTGCCCTCCTTAATACCCCCTTAATACACTTAATACCCATCACTCTGTTGCCCCTTCCCCCCACCCTGCCCCTAGGTTTTTATGGTTTTCCTGGACCTTAAAGTCATGGCTGCCTGCCTTTCTCTGAGGATTAGGACTTCTGAACTTGGTGAACCACTTCAGCCATGAATCATGTTCAGTTATCAGGCATGCTCATTTAAAATCTGAGCTTGCTGTAAATGGAGCCTCTCAGTTCATACCCTGACTGTTAGTGAAGTCTGCTGGAGTGTGGATATGTTCTTGGACTGTGAATAATGGACTCAGAGGTGGCCAGGAATCCCATCTTTTAGGCATCATCCACAGGGCATGTCAATTCTTATGTATCTTAATGGACTCTGGCAGCATTAATGTCATGGAAGGAAAACATTTTAGTCCTCTTAAAGGTAAATGCATCAATCTCCACAAAGCCCGCCTGGAAGATACTCAGAAGAAGGATGGATTTTCCCAGTGATGGATACAGGTCAGGCCACTCCCTTATAGTCCTGCCTGGTAATATAGATAGGCCCCTGAAAGGCATTTAGGGACAGTTGGTATGCTGTTACTGGGGGGCTGACCTGGGGCCACAGGTTTGCTCTGATTGCAGCAGCTTTCCTGCCAACTCCTCGAGGACCTGGCCAATGGCCCTGTCCCATGGCAGGAGATGTCAATGGTAGAATGAGATATACCAGCTTGACTTTCACTTGCCAAACTCATGGCATGTTGTCAGTCGTCGGGCCCTCCACCAGATCCTGTTTTTGCACAACCACATAGGAATTCAGCAAAGAGGAAGAACACTCTGATTATGAATTGAGCAGAAGGAGACAATGTCTTGAAAATAAATGGCAATGAGACAAGAACCATGAATAAGAAAAACTATAGGAAAGAATGCTACCAGAAGCTTCATGCCAATGAACAAATACCATAGCAAGAGACTAGAGAGGCCCTGGGTTTTGAACAGTGAATTAATGAAGACTGCCTAGACCTCCCTAGCAGCAAGGCAAATACGTGATTCATTATGAAATCCACGGTTGAATGTTTTGGCCAAGGAACTAATATTATGTTATGGTTAAGAGTTAAGAGTTGCTGAACCCAGAGTGAGTTCAAATCTTAGCTTTGCCTCTTGCTAGCTTTGTGACTTTTGAAAAGTTATGGCACCGCTCTGTTAAGTGGGCATGATTATAACACCTACCTAAGAACTGTTATAAATTAATAAATGTAAAGCACTTAAATCAGTACTGGGCACATAGAAGGTGTTATGAATGGTATTTTCTTGGCGGGACAGAATTTATTTGCATGGTCTTTGCCCCAAAGTTAAAAAAATGTGATGGAGGAAGGAATCTAGAGCCCAACAGTTAAGGGAAAAATGAAGCTGAGGTAGAGTCATTGACAACCCCTTGTGATTCATTTAGAGCTATGTTGTCCAATATAGTAGCCCTTAACCACATGTGGTATTTAGATTTAAATTGAAATTAATAAAAATTAAACGCAGTTGGGCGCCTGGGTGGCTCAGTCAATTAAGCGTCTGCCTTCAGCCCAGGTCATGATCCCGTGGTCCTGGGATCCAGTCCCGCATCGGGCTCCCTACTTAGGGTGGAGCCTGCTTCTCCCTCTGCCTCTGCTGCTCCCCCTGCTTGTTCTCTCTCTCGCAAAAATAAATAAAATCTTAAAAAAAATTAAATGCAATTAAAAATTTGGTTCCTCAGTCTCACTAGTCACATTTCAAGGGCTCAGTAACCACATGTGGCTAGTGGCTTCCATGTTGAACAGTGCACAGTAGAACATGTCTATCATCAAAGAAAGTTCCATTGGATAGTTCTGGCTTAGAGCTGTAGTGACCAACTGAAGTGCTAAAATGATTCAGACTCCTTTAATGACTAATAGTTTTTGAACATTTAGTTTTCAGCATGTTACATGCATTATCTCAGTTAAACTTCCCAATGGGCTTAAGAAGCAGAGACTCTGATAAACTTCATTTTATGGGTGCGGCAAATCAGGCACAGGACGGAGGGTTTTGCCCAAGGTCACGCAGCTGGAGAAAGGTGGAGCTGGCCAGATCTTGCTCCAGGAGTCTAAGTCCACAGCCTGCATGCTGAGCTGCAACAGTATCACCTTGTAGCATGACATGCCCAGTGTATGTTGGAGCACAGAGATGAAGCTCCAGTGCCAAGGGATCTTTGGAGCAAAGGTTGGTGCCTTGGGGAAGACGAGGAAGAGGTTCTACTCCAAAGTGATGACTGTGGGAGCTAATTAGGAAAATACAAAGCTGACAGCAGTTTTGGGGCTAGGACTTAAACATGCAGCTCTGATTTCTGCCTTTTTGAAGGAATAGTAAGTGGCCACTGGAATCCTTTCAAGTGAATGTTCTCAGAGCTTTTCATGGTCTGAAGATTCATTAAATGGTCAACTTCATTCTTAAGGGCTTTTATGGTTAAGTCTGAGGCAAGTGTATAAACAGATATTTATGAAAGAGCTGCTGAGTTCAGACCCTATGGTAAGCCCTGGAGGTGCAATCATGATTAAGCCAGACTCTGCCCTCATAGAGACTCATCCATCGATAATGGCTAAATGCGTATTTTGTTTAATACTTACATCAAATCTATTAAATAAGCACATCATCATTATTCCCATTACTCAAGGTCACAGCTCCTAACCCCCATCCTACATGCTTAGGAATGAGAGGCGATGTCCCTGGAAGCCAACCCAGGGTTTCTGATAGTACCTGTCTCTGGGCTGTGATCCAGAGGGGGAGAACACCATTGTCCCACCACTCAGTCTTGTTCTGTGTCGTTTTGTGGGAGAACTTCCATTGTGTCTCTGTATTAAACATCATGTTGTGAATGACTCCGTGATCTTCAATCCAGCGACCTTGGGAATGAAGGAGGGAAGGTACTGATAAGTTCTACAAATGGATACTGCCAGGGTATCAAAGTGATCTTAAGACCTCCCCCAATATTCTTCTGGTTGGCCTATTTCTTCTGGGGGATTTTTGCTCCAGGTGGCTACCCTGGGGCTTCAGACTTGGTTTTCTGGAGGTACAAACGTTGGTAGGCATAAAGGAAGGGCTAATTTCTTCTCACAACAGCCAAATTGGATCTGCTCCCTGGAACAGACCTCACAGTCCTGGAGGAAGCTGGGATTGGCTGTGGAACCTGATGTGGGAGGGAAGGCAGGGCATGGGGAGGCCAGATTACTTGGGCTATTCTGTGTCCAGAAGGTAAGAGCCTGGAATTTGGATATTTCCTGTGGGATGACTTTCCTTATCTTCTGCTTGTGATGATCTGATTCAATATTGAATATCCAGTGGGCCCAATTCTTGGCAAACATCCCAGGGTTTTTCCTAGGACTTTCATGCTGCTTGAGGAAAACAATGGAATCAGGAAGGATTTCTAGACATACATGGGTATAGACTTATTTCTCTCTACTTAAAGAAGGAAGGCAGATGTTGGAAAATGTGATTAAGCTAGATTATTCTTGAAAACATAAGAATTGAACTAGTATAGAAAAAACCTGTGATCTTATATTGTACCAGGGAAAAGGGGATGCATGTTGGGGGGCAGTCTAAAGAGTGAACCAAAAGATCCAAGGGGATAGCTGAGTACACTTCCTTACCTGCTGGGACAGAATCCTCTGGGTGACCCTACTGATTATAATAAGATAGTGATGATTTCTCCTATTTCCAAGTTAAATCAAGGCAAGACATTCTGTGACTAGAACTTGATGGTCATGGGAACCAAGAAGGGAAAGCTCTCCACTGGCTCAGAGTCATTGCCAGGCTGCTGGTGGGTAAAGCCCCCCTAGGATGGCCAAGGCTTTCAGCTGGGAAGAAGCAAAAACAGTTGTTGCTTTATTGTTTCTGCCTTGTAGGTAGACCATGCTTAGGGGCACTGGAAAGAAGTTGTGCTGCTGTCAGGGATTGGGGCTTTGGGGTCAAGATTCCTGGTCAGGGATCAAATTAGATGGTCAACAGGGGAAGAGCATGGACCTAGAGTCCAAGAGAGCTGGGTACCAACCCCGACTTGGCTTTTGAACATGCTATGTGAACTTGAATAAGCCCTTAACCTGCCTGGCCTTGGTTGCCTGAACAATAGCAGGTATGGGTTGTGTGATGAAATCATGGCACATATTTACTGTCATGTCCTAAGCCAACACCTTTCCTAAGTTTTTAGGGACATTAACTCATCTAATACTCCCAACAACCCTGCAAGGTGGCTACTATTACAGCCCCTCTTTTAGAGATTTCCCCCTTTAAGGAAACAGGCACAGAGTTTGCTCAGGATCATGTAGCAGAATTGGGCTTTGAACCCCAGGAGGCTTGGTTACAACCCATGCTTCTTTTTAAATAAGTAAAATTCACATAACATAAAATTAACCATTAACATTTTAAAGTGTACAATTCAGTAGCATTTAGTATAGTCACAGTGTTGTACAATAATCACCTCTTTTTAGTTCCAGGGCATGTTCATCACCCCAAAAGGAGTCTGAACCCATTAGCAGTCACTCCCCAGTCCTCCATTCCCTCATCCCCTACTGGCCTCTAGTCTTCTTTCTGTCTCTATAGTTTTACCTGTTCTGGACATTTCATAGAAATGAAATCTCACAATATGTGACCTTTTGTGTCTGGTTTCTTTTACTTAGCTTCATGTTTTCCAGGTTCATCCATGTTGTAGCTTGTATCTGTACTTGATTGCTTTTTATGGCTGAATAATATCCCATTGTATGAATAGACCAGAATTTGTTTATCCATCCATCAGTTGGTGGACATTTAGGTTGTTTCTAGGTTGTTGGGCTATTGTGAATAATGCTATGAGCATTCATGTATAAGTGTCAGTTTTCAATTCTTTTGGGTATACATCTGAGAGTAGAATTGCTGGGTCATATGATGAATCTATATTTAACTTTTTGAGGAACCGCCAGACTATTTTCCATAGTGGCTGTGCCGTTTTACATTCCCACCAGCAGCGTCCAGGAGTTCCATTTTCTCTATGTCCTCACCAACACTTGTTATCTTCCTGTTTTTGATTATGGTCAACCTAGTGGATGTACAGTGATAGCTCATTGGGTTTGACATGCATTTCCCGAATGACTGATGGTATTGAGCATTACAGGCTGGGGTCTTAATCTCTCTGTTATACTGTATGTCAGGGGGCAGGGCCGTCAAATACCACAACTGAGAGTACTTTGTTACGAGTAGGTGGGGGTGAAGTGGGCAAGAAGTTTTCAAGCCTCACGATTGAGTAATGGAAGCCTTTTGAAATCTACAACAAATTGTTTCCTTGTTATAGTGTCTGAGCTTTCTCATGGCTGAGCCATGCCATATCACAGTAGATGAAATGGAAGCACAGAGACAATTCACCCAGGGGTAGCTTGCTTTTGCCTTGTTTTTGTCCACCCCCACCCCGCCCCGCAAATCCTGGATTCTGTTCTATGTGACTCTTCCTGCCCACTAAAGATCAAATCACCCTGGAATTACAAAAACCTGGCACTTCACCTAGTCTAGTATTTATCCATACCACCAACATTAGAATCAATTGAACTGCTTGTTAAAAAACACAAATTCCCGGGGCGCCTGGGTGGCTCAGTGGGTTAAGCGTCTGCCTTCGGCTCAGGTCATGATCCCAGAGTCCTGGGATTGAGCCCTGAGTCGGGCTTCCTGCTCAGCAGAGAGTCTGCTTCTCCCTTTGCCCGTTCCTCCTGTTCGTGCCTCTCTCTCTCTCTCAAATAAATTAAAAAAAAAAAAAAAGCAACCAAACAAAAAACCCTCACAAATTCCCTGGTCTCCACTCTAGCCCTTGCTGAATCCACACCTCTAGGGTGGGGTCTGGGAGCCTGCATTTTCATAAGCTCTCCAGGTGGTTCTAGTGCCCACAGACATGTCCCACTGACATGTCAGAACCACTGTTTCAGGGGCTGTTAGTCATTCACACATGCATGTGGATTAGTTCTAGCAGATTGCCCATTACTCCAAAATCTGGGTTGATAGCAACTCCCCTGAGGGACCAAAGGGAGGACAGACAGCTGTCAAAACCTGGAGTACTCCACTATCTGGGGAAGCTTGGGGGCCCAAAGCCACTGGGAGGATTTGGAGGAGGGATTGGAAGAAGCAGAGGATGCCACAGACACAGAAACTTAACCCTCCTGGACCTTAATGATTCTGGCTTCCAGACTCTGGGACACAGAGGTCAATTATAATATTAGTTAAGTAGACGAACCTGGGAACCAATCATAGAATCCATTTTCCCCTCAAAGAGATGTTACCCAAGTTTTAAACACCTAACCTTAAATGAGTTCATGGGGCATGACCCTTCTATTCTGTGGCATGGCTAGTCCCAGTAATTGCACAAAGGAAACTCTCCATGGTTTTGGGTTATTTCCACCCAGACACTTAAAGGCACGTTCTAAATCCAGCCAGCAGCTAGGGACCACTAATGACCCAGCAGAAATTTCCACTGCCCCTTTGGTTCCTGCTTCCTGCTGCTCAAGGCTCTTTATCCTGGTTAAGGGCCAGTTCTGGAATGTGGGCAGAACAAGACAGAGGAGGGAAAAAGCTAAGAAAGGAACAGCTGCAGGGAGTGGCAATCAGTTTTACTAAAATTGCATTTTCAACTCTGGAGACAATCAGGGACGGGGCTGGAAAAGCTACGTGAAGGCAACACTGTTGACCATGCCTGGAGTTCCAGTACCTGCAAAGGAACTGGTTTCACTTGGGTCAGATGACGCTGTCCTCACTACAGTATGATGCTACAGAAGGGGGGCTGCTCTCAGAGGCGAGACATCTGGTTTTGGTTTTGGCTTTTGTAAGCATTTGCTCTCTCTCTCTGGGACTCAGTTTTCTCCTCTGTAAAATGAGAGGGTTAATGATTTCCAAGGGCCTTTCTGGCTTTATCCATTCTGAGAGTCTGTCATCCATGTCATTTCAATGTCTGTGATGTGGGTAATTATGCAAGTTAAACAGGAAGTAGGATGAGCTCTCCTAGAGAACGTGATTCCTGCTGCTTGCTAATTATGCTTTTATCAGGGTACAATGCATACACCCACACCATGCCAGTTATGGCAAGGTGTGGGTAAATTCACCCAACCAAGCCTTTCAAGTGTGGGAACCAACCCAGCTAGATTTGACTTCTTTCTCTTGATTCTCAGAGACTGACATTTATTTATTTCCCAAATACTTCAGGGTGAATTTAGGAAACCATCAATTCCAGTGTTTGATCCAAATCCTCTCTTTCTCAGACATTTTGAGCCAAGTATTATCCTTGATTGTCCCATGGCATTTACAGCTTAGGGGACAGGGGAGAGAGAGTTAAAAAGAGAGAGAGAGAGCATGTTCTGGGGTGCCTGCAATGCTCACAGGCACCTTCTCTTAGATTGCCCTACTTACAGGCCTTGCTGAGAGGCAGGTCTAGGCACCATATTTGTAACATGTGGCATCTCCTCCCCACATTCAGTTGGTTGGTGAGAAACCCAATTCTCTCTCTCAAGACTTAAACCAAGAGATGTAGTAACTAGTCTACTGGTTGTGGGCTCCGAGCAGCCTACCATGATGGGCCTTGGGCAAAAAGAGAAAGCTGGTTGTGAGTGAGTGAAGCAGAGACAGGAGAGTTCCTGGGGCTGATTAGAAGAACACTGGGCTTTTGAGAGCCAGATACATAAGGTCTGGTTTCTCTAAATCCATTTTCCATTTTCTCTGATTGTCTCTCATTTGGTTCCCTTGCCTGACTTTGCCTGTTAGAGCCTTGCAGGGCAGTCCTTTCCCTTGTGCTAGTGTGAAAGTATTTCTGTGTTTTATGGCTGTTTTTCCCCGACATAACTGGTGATCAATGCTCCAATAGATGCTGAACAAAGTGCAGTGGGAACACAGAAAAGAGGGGATCAGGGAAGGCTGCACAGAGGAGGTGACACTGGAGCCTGGTAGAAGGCAAGTGCAAATGCAGTCCAACCGTGAACAACACAGGCTTGAATTGTGTGGGTCCACTTATACACCAGATTGTTTTTGGTAAATATACTACAGTACTGTTAATGTATTTTCTCTTCCTTATGATTTTCTTAATAACATTTTCTTTTGTCTAGCTTACTTTATTGTAAAAATATAGAATATAATATATAAAATATGTGTTAATCGCCCATGTTATTGGTGAGGCTTCTGGTCAATGGTAGGCTATCAGTAGTTAAATTTTGGGGAGTCAAGGGCGCCTGGGTGGCTCAGATGGTTAAGCGTCTGCCTTCGGCTCAGGTCATGATCCCAGAGTCCTGGGATTGAGTCCCGCATCGGGCTCCCTGCTCCTTGGGAGCCTGCTTCTCCCTCTGCCTCTCTCTCTCTCTCTCTCTCATGAATAAATAAATAAAAATCTTTAAAAAAATTTTTGGGGAGTCAAAAGTTATACATGGATTCAACTGTGTGGGGCTTCACTACCACTAACCCCCATATTGGTCAAGTGTCAACGGTATCTGCCGTGATTTTTAACTATTAAAACTAAGCACTTCACTGCTTGGACAGAAGTAGATAGAGGTGGTTTTATAATAGCCTGCCCCGGTTGTATCCATTATCAGTTACCTTGTTGAAAGGTTTATGTAGCCTGAGTTTGCTTAGTGCTTTTTTGTTAATGACCTAAACTTCTCACATGATACGCACTTGGAAATAAGTGAGCAGTATTGTTCAGTTATGTTGTTGTGGACAAACCACTATTTTGGCCATTGTTAGATGGCTTGAGAGATTAATTCCAAAGTTTGAACTAAAATAGGGTCTGGCATCTACCTAGTAAGACTGTTGAAGTTCTTTCCTTTTTTGATTATGATGATGAAAAAATGGCTGAGATGGTTCATGACTTGCCTTTTCTCATCATCTCAGTCCTGGATTCTTGGCCCAGAAGCCCTGCTCTAGAACTTGCAAAGTTTTCAGGTTTTGCCAATGTTCTGGGCTATTCCTTGGCTTGTGATAGATGAAAACCACTCCTTTTATTCCCTGATCCTAAGGTTAGGACTGACATGACTTAGACTCTAGACCTAGATTAGACCTGTCTAGATGCAAACCTTCATGGGCCTTCAGATCATACAAGAAATGGGTGCCTGTGTAGCATTGCTGTGGGCTGTCAGGGAGTGTCATTGGAACTGGGGACACACGGCACTCATGTCATTCCATCCTGCTTATACTTTCCACTTAGCATCCATCTCATTTCCTCTTGGATTTCAGATGATTGTCTACAAATATGTTTTTTACATTTGTTTACAAACTCCCTAAGAGTAGGTAGGGTTATGCCTCATTTATTCTGGTGTCTCCCTGGCACAAAGCATAGAGATTTACCCTCATTAGACATTCAATAAATGTTTGTTGAATTTAATTGAACAAAATCCCTCTTACCTCTGCCCCAGTTGCATTTGGCCAGGTATGATCTGAACAAGTAGGAAACAGAACCTGATTTAGTCCAAAGTCAATTTGGGAAAAAAGATATTTTAGTGGGATTAAAAGAAGCCATGCCACAACTTAATAACTTAATAAGGGCATTCCTCCCCCTCTGCTCCAAACATTTGCTGTGTTCATACCTACTAATTTTCAGGTGTAACAGTGTATATTTACAGATAGTCCATTTGGGCATAGACACACTTTAATGCATTTATTTATTTAACAATAATTTGAGGAACTTCTATGTTATTCACGAATTCCTTTAAATTGATCTACCGTATAAACTATAAGCATGTCTTCATTTTCCTCCTGATTTGTGATTCATTAAGTTCACATTCCCAAAACAAAAGAAGAAAATGTCTTTTTGACCAGCTAGTATGAAATCAGTGAGGAAGAACAGTTGCCAAATCAAGTCAACCAACCACCTTAAATCAACCCAATGTTCTATTCTTGAGCTGACAAGCTCATTGAGAACCACAGCCAAGACACTGATGGGAAACAGCCCACACTGATGCTCAAAACCGCACTTACCCAAGTTTACACACCCAGGGTGCCACCCATTGATAATCCACTGGACCCATAACAAAGGTACTTGAAATGAGGACAGGTGAACCAATCAAAATTTAAAACCTTCTCAACTCCTGCTACAGAATTGAGGCTTGTCTCCAACACTAGCACTCATGATGGCAGCCCTTTTTTTGGACAGAGAATATAAAACCCTAGCATACCCATTTTACTAAACTGCTCTTGCTCATGTGTAAGTGCAAATGAAAAACGCTGATGCTGCTTCTTTTTTACATTGCTTTTTAATTATGGCCATCCATAAATCATTTTATCCTTGAACAAGACTTGAGAATGGCCCTAAGGCAGAGGCACGATTCCTTAGGAACTAGGCCAACAGAGAATGGGCTTTCACACTCTCTACCTCTTCCTTTAATCTGCTGTCAAAAACAGAAACTTTCTCTCTTTGAGTAGCTGGAAGCAGCTGGCTGCATTTAAGTTCCATCTGGGAACTCTTCTAACACACAGTTCTACCCTTGTCCTGCCTTACTGACCACTGTCACAGAAATGGAATCTGTCACCTGCATTTTTTTCTCACTTCATTTTCTCCTCTTACCACTATAGTGGGCTGAATGGTAACCCCCCAAATTATATGTCCATATTCTTTTTTTTTTTAAAAGATTTTATTTATTTACTTGACAGAGAGAGACAGAGTGAGAGAGGGAACACAAGCAGGGGGAGTGGGAGAGGGAGAAGCAGGTTTCCCACTAAGCAGGGAGCCCGACGCAGGGCTCGATCCCAGGACCCTGGGATCATGACCTGAGTCGAAGGCAGATGCTTAACGACTGAGCCACCCAGGCGCCCCTAATATGTCCATATTCTTATTCCTAGAACCTGTGAATGCTACCTTATTTGGAAACTAGGTCTTCACGGATATAATTATTTAAGTTAAGGATTTTAACATGAGATCATCCTGAAAATCATCACGTGAAGAGATTATCCATATTGGCTCTAAACCCCCTTATAAGGGGCAGAAGAGGAGAGGACACAGATAGAAAAGGAGGAAGCAATGTGACCATGGAGGCAGGTATTGGAGTAGTGTGGCCACAAATCAGGGAGTGCTGGCAGTGATCAGAAGCCTAAGAGGCAAGGAAAGATTCTCTCCTGGAACCTGTAGAGGGAGCATGGCCCACTGATACCTTGATTTTGGGCTTCTAGCCTCTAGACTTTCTGTTGCTTTAAGCCACCCAGCTTATGGTACTTTGTTATAGCAGCCATGGGAAACTAATGTACCCATGCTGTCAGTCTCAAGTGGTTCCAACTTCTCTTACTCAAGGCATTGGGATTTGGAGCAGTCATGATTTTTTGCTCAGTTGCTGTGGTGTTTTGGGCTGACACTTTATCCTGTGTAATCCATAGACCTGAAACATTGGCATCTGATTTTTCTACATGTTGGAGATTCACGTCATGACAAGTTAGGAAATAATCCTGGTTTTCCAGCCTTCCTTATTTTCAAGACTTCCTTTTTTCCCTCCTTGTGGAAATGACTGGAGTTGGAAGCACATCTTTTCTGTCTCCATCTGGGTTTTCTTTGCTTTGTTCATCTATGTTTTGGGGGTTTTGTTGACTTCCAGGACTTTTTTATTATTATTTTTTTATTTGACAGAGAGAGAGAGACAGCAAGAGAGGGAATACAAGCGGGGGAGTGGGAGAGGGAGAAGCAGGCTTCCCGCTGAGCAGGGAGCCTGATGCGGGGCTCGATCCCAGTACCCTGGGATCATGACCTGAGCCGAAGGCAGACGCTTACCCGACTGAGCCACCCAGGTGGCTTCCTGGACTTCCAGGACTTTTTCAGTGGAGAGTTATTTCTGGGGAAGCAGGATGGGAGCTGATTAAGGTTTATAGCATCTTCTGACTAGGTTTCCAACAACATCTGTTGGGCTTATATTGTTATCAGCAGCAGGGATTTAATTTCCTTTCCCTACCTCTTTTACCTCTTTCAGACTCTTTTTCACTGGTTAGAGTGTCACATGGGTGACCTTTGGCTCTCTGATTTACATGTGATTTGTGTATTATACATCTAGTCCCAGGGTTCTCAAGTAGGGGGTAATTTTGTCCCCCAAGGAACATTTGGCCATGTCTGGAGACACTTTCGGTTGTCACAATCGGGGGAGGGATGCTACTGTCATTTAGTGAGTAGAGGCCAGGGATGCTGCTAAACACTCTATAACGCACAAGACTGCCCCCCTTAGACAAAGAATGATTTGGCCCAAAATGTCAGTGGTGAGACATTGAGAACCCTGCCCTAGTCTTAAAGCTCATTCAAGTATATTTGACCATGCTTCCTTTGCTCCTTCTCAGGTAGAAGGAGAGTCATGGATTCATGACTGGTAATGACATCCATGAGGAATTTTTACCTCTTATAGATTGATTTTGGGATAGAATGTAAGCAACTGATCATTTGTGCAAATTATTCCCTGTGCACCTCCAGGGGATACCATCCACATAGCATTCACGAAAATAACCTCCGTAGAATTGTGTTGTACACAATATACAGTTGCAAGTGATGGCTCTGATTTTGGGGTTGCCCTAGTGGGGTTCTGGAATTGGGAGAGACTTAATTTCTGGCTGATAGGGAGCTTGAGCCCATCACTGAGTACCCTTTCAAGGAAGGAGAAAATGTTGAGCAGAGAGGACCTCACTTTTATTATTCTCGACCATCCTCTAGTTACCAGAGTCCCCTTTTCGCCTCTGATCTATATCTATTTGACAAGATTTAAAATGGTCAAATTATAATATCACAGCTTACGTTTTCCATAGCCTTTGTCTGAAACATGGTGGTGATAGCTTCTTATTTTCAGTAGGTTCCTTGGGGGAGAAAAATATATGCTGCTGCCGTTAAGACTTCCTATCCACCCACCACTTGCTTGGCGGGATTTCCTTAGTTTCAGCAGCATAAGTTATTCTCACTGGTCCTCAATCACTTTGCAATAAAAACTGAGATTGCAAAAATGTTCACTATCATTACCAGTGATGGAGCAGTAAGTACAGGCTTCTGGAGAGGGAGAAGGAATTGGGTGATTTAAACTAGCAGAATGAGCTGCTAACCCTCAGAGAATGGCTTTTCATTTTGGTGAGATCTGAAGGGAATTGGGACAGTTCAGGGAGACTGGGGGGACCATGCTGGGAGATGGCTGTTTGCACGTGTGGTTACTGAATCCACAAGGAGCCCATGCTCTGTGAGCCAGCCCCACAGGTGACTTCTTGGGACTGAGTACTAGGCCACTGGACTACACACCCCCATCCCCATATCAAAAGCCCCATCAAGCTAGTGAGGTAGACCTTGGCTCTTCCTGCCAGACCTTCCTACATTGCTCTTTTCTCTGATAACAGTCCTTGATTTTCTACTGAGAACCCACCAGTCTCTGACTTGCAGTCCACGTGGTTTGTGTGGTGCTTGCCACCGCCCTTAACCCTGACCTGGGGGTGGATACGTATTCTTAGCTTGGGTGTTCACCATTGTTCCACCCCCCACCCCAGGCCACAGTGATTGGTTTTGAGAAGTAAATTGGCCCAATGAGAGCCAATATTGGGAATTTTGTGGTCACTCTCAGAAATAGAGAAGGAGAGGGAGAGGGAAAAGAAAGAGATTGATCACTCTGGTGACATAGTTTGAGGACCTGGATTACTAATGCCTGTAGTTATCAATTAATTATGTCTTATAATACTGTTGTGGGTTGAACTGTGTTCCTCAAAAAAGATACTTGAAGTCCTAAGCCCCAGGACCTCAGAATGGGACCTTATTTCAAAATAGGGCCACTATAGATAAGGTCATGCTTCAGCAGTTTGGGCCCCTAATCCAAATGACTTGTGCCCTTATGAGAAGATGGCCTGTGAAAATAGACACACAGGGAGAAGTCTATGGATTGGATGGAGGTTGAGAGTGTGGCATCTATAAGCCACGGAATGCTGGAGATTGCCCGCAAACCACAAGAAGCGAGGAAGACGGAGGAAGGGTTCCCTACAGATTTGAGGGGGAGTGCAGCTTTATTAACACCTTGATTTTAGACTTTTGGACTCCAGAATTGTGAAACCATACATTTCTGTTTTTTTAAAAAGATTTTTTTTTTATTTTTAAGTAATCTCTACACCCCATGTAGGGCTTGGAATCACAATCCTGAGATCAAGACTCACCTGTTCCACTGACTGAGCCAGCCAGGAACTCTATAAATTTATGTTGTTTTAAGCTGCCCAGTTTGTGGTATTTTGTTATGGCAGCCCTAGGAAATGACTACAAATACTTTCAAATTAATAACTCTCCTCCCCCTCCTCCTTCTTCTCCTTCTTTTTTTTTTAAGATTTTATTTATTTATTCGACAGAGAGAGACACAGTGAGAGAGGGGACACAGGCAGGGGCAGAGGGAGAGGGAGAACCGGACTCCCCGCTGAGCAGGGAGCCCGATGTGGGACTCGATCCCAGGACCCTGGGATCATGACCTGAGCTGAAGGCAGACGCTTAACGACTGAGCCACCCAGGCGCCCTTCTCCTTCTTTATGTCCTCCTCCTCATCATTCCCCCCCCGCCTCCTCATTTTTGCCTAAGCAACAGAAAGGGTCTAATACTGATGAGGTGACACACTATGATTGGAGAGGCCAGCCTCCGTGGACATTCATTGCCCCCTAGGATTCAGGGGTTAGCCATAATTCTGCAGGCTTTCTGGAGCTTCACTCTGGGGCATGTCCCCTGTTACCTTATGACTTTATACAAAGACTGATGCTCACTCCCTGTTTATCTGAGCCCCATCAAGGACCTGTTTGTGCTAGGCGGAATTCCAAAATGGCCCCCAAGGTTCTTGTCCCCTGATATATAAGCCTGGTATAATTCTTTTCCCTTGAGCATGGGTGGGACCCGTGGCTTGCTTCTAACCAGCAGAACATGGAAAAGTTGGAGATTTTGCAGATCTCTTGAACCTTAATCAGTTCATTTTGAGTTAATCAAAAGGGAGATTTTCCAGGGTGGGCCTTACTTAGGTGAGCTCTTAAAAGAGGATCTAGAGCAGAGAGACCCTCTCTTGCGGCCTCAAAGGAGCAAGCTGCCATGAGTTCTACAGCTGCAGGGAAATGGATTCTTCCAACAACCACGTGAGCTTGGGAGAGAACCCCAGCCCAGCTGACGCCTTGATTGCAGCTTTGTGACACACTGAGCAGAGGCTCAGTGGTGCTGACTTCTCTCCCATGGAAACTGAAAGATAATACATGGGTGTTGTTCTAAGCTGTTAAGTTTATGGTAATTTGTTCTGCAGCCATAGAAAACTAATACATCATTCTATTTTAAGAAACTTCCAGGTCCTGTGGCCAAGCCCATGTTTGTGTGTGTGTGTGTGTGTGTGTGTGTCTGTGTGTGTCTGTGTGTGTCTGTGTGAGAGACATGGATATTGGGGGTGGCGGGTGATGAAGCCAGGTGGGAAGAAGAAAATTAACTTGGAGGAAGTAATGGCTCATTTGATGGGGAGGGGATGAAGCTGATTAAAATGCAGGCCTGCCCAGTGCCCAGTTTTGGGGAGCTGGAGGGAAAATGTTTCCCCCAGAGCCAAGGCTTGCTTTGCACTTGGGAGCTTTGATCCTAGATAGGTGCCCCACTTCCACCTCTTGCAGTGGTGATGGGAGGGCCAATAGTTGGAGGAAAAATACACATTCTTTGTAAGGATGCAAAGATTGTCTCACATGGAGAGGTGATAAGGTAGGATATTTTGAATAAATAGCCAGTTTTTAAGAAATCCTCCATCCCTGAGTTTCTTGCTCAGGATTTCTCTCCTCCCTGCTTCAAGGAGAGGGTGCCATGGGAGAAAACATGGAAAGCGGGTATTTCTGCTAAGCTCTGCCCCTTATGGGGAGCTAGGGTGCAGAAAAAGGCTTGGGGGGCACACTTGGGTGCTCACCTGAGTGAGAGCACATTTCCCTGTCTGATTCCCTGAGCTGTCAGAGAAAGGAAACAAAAAGGCAGAAGGATCCACAAGAAAGAGCTCTTCCTCTTTCTCCCTGGCAGAGCTACAAAGAAGAGGAAACACATCCCCCAAAAGATCTGTGGGATCTGGGAACCAAGGGGACATGAGCCTGTGTTGTGGGGCAAGCCCTGACACTTAAGTGTAGTTGGCCACTGTTCCTGCTGCCAGGCCCAACAGAGATGCTAAAACAGTAATTGTTGATTGAAGGAATGCATATGTTGGAAACCCTCTAAAAAAAACCTCTTCACTCTCCAGGAAGACTTTCTTTACCAGCAGCAGGGAAAACTGATGAGGGTCATATGACCTTGGCTCTGGGGTGAGGGAGAGATATCCACACACCTGATAGCCCCCAGGCATGAGGAGGCCCTGCTGCCCACATGAGGGCAGCAGATGCTCTAGGAGGCCCAGAGTTCTGACCCTGGGCAGCTAAGTCAGCTGTCTTAGGGAGGCTTGCTCATGGATCATTGTGCCTGGGACACGGCTTCTCCTGGCCTTGACCTGGCCCCTGCCCCTTAAACTCTGTCTAGGAAGCTCAGAGGAGTGGCCACATGGCTTCTTGGACCTGAGCCTGTGTTGGAGCTGTGTGTCGTATGCAGCTCAGATATGAAACAGTGCGACAGGTTCCTTCTCATCACCTCTTTTCCCTGTTAAATTGCCCAGAGGTGTACATAAGAACACCAATTAATTAGTTGTTGAGCTAAGAGAGCCCCATTTATCATATTTTGTGTCAGGCCTACACCCTGGAATCTGATGAGGTCTTTGGGTGCTGGCAGCACGAATTTTATTCATTATTTTTTCTATTATGGATGATTCTTTACCACATTGGAGTCAGACAGAGGTCTGCTTGAACCCAGCTCATGAAGACAAATGCTGGGGGTTTTGTTGGGCCTGGGGTGGCCTCTGTTTCATTAATACAGCATATTGAGGATATATATGTTTCCTAGAAGCTCTGAGGATGGGCAACATTCACAGGGGTTTGGAATGATTACTTAATTAGAATCAAAGATGCTGGTGGGTCATAGTCATGCTGGAAGGCAGGGATTGAGGAATCAGTGTCTGTAACCATCCAGGGCTAAATTTGAATCTTAACTTCTGTCCCAGAAAAGATTTGTACATCTTTGAACCTCGGATATCTCACCTGTAAAGAGGGTAACTGTCCTGACTTCATATCACCATTACAAGAATTGAAGGATCTGATGATGATGGTACCTGCTTAGCATTTTTATAAGCCAGGTATTAGGTTCCACCATTCAAGGCAGGAGTTTTCAGCTGGGGGCCAGTTTGCTCCCTGAGCAGACATTGGGCAATGTTTGGAGACATTTTTTGTTGTCACATTGGGAGGAGGGGGTGCTCCTGGCATCTAGTGGGTTTACAGGCCAGGGATGCTGCTCGGCATTCCACAGTGTACATGATGTCCCCCCTGCCCCACGAGAGAAAAATCTGGTCCCAAATGTCAATAGTGCTGGGGTTGAAAAACATTTTTTAAAGTTGAAGCAGAGTGAATGTTCACCTGCTCAATAAATGGCAGGTCTGGTTATAAATAGAGGGTTCAAAGAAACATGTTTTTTTCCACAGTGGGTGAAGTAAAAAGATCATTTTGTTATTTATAGGCAATACATTTTACATGGTCCAAGATCTAAAAAGTACACAGGGGGTACAATTCAAAGTCTCCCACCCCCTGTCCTCCCTGGAGGAACCAGTATTGCCAATTTCTTGTTTATTTATCCAGAGGTCCTCTATACATCTATAAGTAATTGTATGCACATATGCATACATTTATATTATATGAACACATATATACACACATTCTTTGCATTTTGCTTTTGTCACTTAATCCATTTTGGAGATAGCTTCCTATCAGGGCACAAAGAACTACCTCATTTTTCCTTTTAATGGTAACAGATTATGCCATTCTATGGATGTCTGGTATTTTATTTAGTCATTCCCCTCTGGGTGGCTAGTTAGGTTGTTTCTATTTTTCCTGTGGTTACAAATGCCAATGCAATGAATAACTTTGTATGTACAGTGTATATCGTTTTCCACCCAGCCTATATATAAAGTCCTACAAGTGGAATTGCCAAATAAGGAAATTTGTATGTTCCTGATTGTATTGGCTGTTGCCAAATTACTCTGCATTGAAACTGTACCCATTTCCATTCCCCACTGGCAATGAATGTAGAAGAGGAGGTGCAGTGATTTTATAATTTTTAAAAAATCTGCTCTTACTGTTTATATCTTCTCATTGGAAACCTTCTGGGAATAAATAAAAGGTGGGCATGCCTTATAATATTTTGTGCCCATCATATTCTCAGTGTTCAGGGACCCAGAATCTGCCCATGGGAAATCTTTTAAATGTTATGAAGTTAATGCCACTGGGAAGTAGCGTTCGCTTTCTCCAGAAAAGGGCTATTTAGTTCCTGTTTCCTGGCACTAATAGTTCCCAAATGACTTGCCTCTCAAAGAGTTTACATGTAGGAAAATCTCTCTCAGCAAATCTCCCTCTGAGTGGTTGTTCAGCTTTATTTTTTAAGTTTCTGGGCCCCTTTGAGAGTCTGATGGAAGTGATAAAACCCTCTTCCCAAAAAGGTACCAGCAGTTTGTGTATCATTTCAGAGGCTCCTAGAGCTGCCTTGGACCCTAAGGGAGTGGTTCTCTGGGTAGGGGTGAGGCTCATGCTGCCAGGCACCACTCCCTACCCCATGAGGGGGGTCTGTGGATCCCAGGCTCATAGCTGGGCAGAACCAGTTCTATGTGGCCAGGGACACACTCGTTCCAGACCTGGCTTCCCCCTTGCCCGCTTCTTGGCCCAGTGACTGATGAGTTATTCAGCTTTTCTGAGCTTTAGTTTTCTCATCTGTGGAATGGGGACAGCACTTGCTTTGCAGTATTTTTGTATTAGAGATGTCGAAGTCAGAGCACGTAGCACATGCCCGGCTTCAGGCCTATGTTGGAGGAATGGAAGCTATTCTTATTCTTACTATAGTGAAATCCTTCGCATTTTGGCAACTGGGATTCTGGAACGACCACATTCTTTCCTCTTACAGAGACCTTGAACATGCCCTTCCCTCTGCCTGGAATACTTTTCCTTCCTCTTTGTCTCCTGAGGTCTCTTTCAGTTCTCAGTTCAACCGTCCCATTTCAGCCTTTCCCTGCCTCCAATTTCAAGTCAATTTGCCCTTGCTATCTTCTCCTGGAGAAACTCTCCTCTTCCTTCTCAGTGCCTCTCCTGGTTGTAATGAGATCTATTGGTGTATTTACTTGTCTAATGTCTGTCTCCCCTGTCTCACCTGGACTACATGCTCCAGGTGATCTGGGGAGACTGGCAAGGGCAAAGGCCCTGAGGCAGGTGGGGGCTGGGTGGAGACACAGGCAGGTGGCCTTTGTGATCTGGAGAGAACTCTGTGAGGGGAAGAGAAGATGAGAGAGGCCAGGAGAGAGTGGGTCAGGGGCCAGGTCGTGGGACTTTCTGAGCCACAGAAAGATAAGATTTGAATTCTTTTCAAAGAACACATTGATGGGACACCTGGGTGGCTCAGTTGGTTAAATGTCTACCCTTCAGCTCAGGTCATGAACCCGGGGTCCTGGGATCAAGCCCAATGTTTGGGCTCCCAGCTCAGCAGGGAGTCTGCTTCTCCCTCTCCCTCTGCCCCTCTACCCCGCTCATGCTTTCCCTCTCTCTCTCAGATAAATACATATAATCTTTAAAAACCAAAAAAAAAAAAAACAAACAAACAAACCCCAAAAGACCCATAGAGCATTGGTGTCCCTCCAGCTCTTCAATAATAAGCCAGGGAGTCATCTAATCTAATCTAGTTCTTTAAAGTTTAATGTTTTATTATTTTTATAAAGTTCTTTTAATGATTTAGTTTTGGAAAAGATCACCAGCCACTGTATATAAGGCAGGGTGGAGGGTGGGTGGGCCTGGGGAGCAGGGAACAGGGGCTGGAGAGGCTGTAGCTGTGGTCCTGATTGTGTCTGCAGGTTGGTGCCCTGTAGCCAGTGGGTTTTAGAAACCAGAATATTCTAAGCTAGTGCTTCTTCCAGTTGCATGAACTGCCTCAGTCTCCCAAGAGCTCACTGAGAATGGGCTCTATTTCAGGGAATGACAGACACTGGGGCTTCCACTAGCATTGGTGGACTGGCTGCAGAGCGGAACTTACCGGAGATGGTGGTGAAGTGGGATGGGGAGGTCATTGTCACAAAGGGTGGTGTTAGGTACTTGGCCTTCACGCCCTCCCGGGCCAGGCGGTCCATGTTGGGGGTGTCCACATCCTGGTCGTAGTTCCAGCGGAAGCCATCGAAGGAGATCAGCAGCAGCTTGTTGAAGTTCTTCCTCCCGGGGACAGGGTGGCAGCTGGCCCAGCCCAGCAGGGCAGGCAGCAGCAGTGTCAGGACCCGGAGCCCTGTCATGCCGCGAACACCATCCATCACAGAGTTCATGGGCCTGCTCCCCTTTTCTCCCTTTTTTATCTGTGGTTGAACAAAGTCCAAATTGATAATTGTGCCTGAGCTCTGTTGTGGATCGAAACACCTGGAATGTAACAAGATGTCATGTTTTATGTGATGAAAAGTTCTGGAAATGGATGGTGGTGATGATTGCACAACGTTGTGAATGCATTTAATGCCACTGAACTGTACACTCTAAAATGGTAAAAGTGGTAAATTTTGTTTTTTGTTTTTTTTTTTTTAAAGATTTTATTTATTTATTTGAGAGAGAGAATGAGAGATAGAGAGCACGAGAGGGAAGAGGGTCAGAGGGAGAAGCAGACTCCCTGCTGAGCAGGGAGCCCGATGTGGGACTCGATCTCAGGACTCTGGGATCATGACCTGAGCCGAAGGCAGTCGCTTAACCAACTGAGCCACCCAGGTGCCCCAAAAGTGGTAAATTTTGTGTTGTGCATATTTTACCATGATAAAAAACGTCAAACCATGTGAAATATTTTGGACTTTTGTATCAATTCCACTATTGTGAAAATTTGAGGAACAAATTAGACTGGTGCTTTCCTTTGCTCAGTATATTCTGTTTTTTTATAGGGAAAACAGATTATTGTTCCTTATGACTCTGAAAGCAACCACCATGGACTGGGGGCCTGAGAGGGCCAGGAACTATATACACATTATCTATTCCATTTAATTTTTTCAAAAAAAATCCGAGGTAGGTTATCGGGTTGGAAATTTCTCATAAGAATTTAAAGAAGTCACTGTGGCTAGATAAACTTAAGATTTACCATTTTAACCTTCCGGAAGTGTACAAATTCAGTGACATTTAGTACATTCACAATGTTGTGCAACTATTACCTCTATCTAGTTCCAGAACTTTTTCATCCCATCAAAAGGAAGTCCTATACCCATTCACAGTTACTCCTCATCCCTCCCTTACCCATTCTCTGGTAACCGCTAATCTGCTTTTTGTCTGCTTGGATTTATCTCCTCTGGACATTTCATATACATGGAATCATAAAGTATGTGGCCTTTTGTGTTTGGATTCTTTCACTGAGCATAATGTTTTCAAGGTTCATCCATGTTGTAGTGTGCATCAACATTTCATCCTTTTTCATGGCTTATTAGTATTCTATAGTGTGGATATGCCACATTTTATATATCCATTCACCAGCTGAGCAACATTTTTTTTTTCCATCTTTTGGCTATTGTGAATAGTGCTGCTATGAATTGAATACCCTTTGCTTTTCACTTAATTTTTGCAATATATCTGTGAGGTGGTTTTTACTTAGTAGCTAAGTAAACAGCTCAGAGAGGCTATGGAACCACTTCATGGTCACACAGCAGATGTGAGGCTGAGACTGTAGTTTTCCTACTTGGCCACCACATGTTTGCTGGGCATGGGAGGGTGTGTTAAATTCCTCAAGGGCACAAATTGCTTTGAATACTTTTAAGGATCTGCAAAAAAATGAGCACGTACTATGTCCTAGATGTAAGAGATACAGAAATATAAATGAGAGGTTGCCTGTGGGTGGCTCAGAGTCCAGGGGACAGGCAGACAAGTAAAGTGTTACATGCAATGGAAGGGTCCTGCTGGAGGTGTGCATGGGAAGTGATGTGGGAGCAGAGGTAGAGGGTCCCAACCTGGAGAAGCTGGGTAGGGGAGGGTTCTTCGGAGGAGGTAGTGCTAGGCTTGAGTTTTATAGGCTGGAGGAATTAACCTGTTGTAAGCACTGTCACTCAGCCACTCATCTGGATATGACAACATCTGCCTCCGGCCTCATCCTGCAGGTACATGGATGACATTTACCTTTGCACTTTTAGAAAGATCTATGCCTTGTATAAAGATGTCATCAACTGACAGGAGTTGAAGGTTTGTTCAGGTATTCAGGGGAAGCTTTTGGAAGATTTTTGTCTTGACGTGGGTGTACTGAAGGCTGCATATCAGACCCAGATGGAGAACCTGTTTCCCCCTTGCTGAAATTGCCTGGAATTCTGTTCCAGGTTTTTGCTTAGGTTGAATCTTTGGGTGAAGAAGTGGTGTGCCAGGGGAGCTCTATTTTGTATTTATATAACTTGGCTTCTCTGATTAATTAGCATATATTTTGCTATTTGAGGGATTTTCATAGAATTTTGTGATGAGTGTGCAGCATTGCGGTTGAGTGTGTTTTGAAGCTTTCCAGGTTGAGCATGTTTTGAAGCTTGGGTTCACATCTTGACTCTGCCACTTACTATCTATGACACCTTGGCACAAGTCCCTTAACCTCTGTATGTCTCTGTTTTCTCCTCTGTAAAAAGGAATAATGATATGTTTTCTAAGGTTGTAAGACTTTGATGAGATGTTGTACATTGGTAGGAATGTTTACTGCTCATGGGATATCCATGTTCTCCCCCTCATTTCCCAGCCCCTTTGTAATTACAGCCAATGTGCTGAGTGGAAGCCACATGCATCACTTCTAGCCTACAGCTGTCTAGGGCTGGTACCTAACTATTTCACTCTCTCATCCCCTGCCACCCCATTAACTGGAAGTCTTGTGTTAAGATAGTAGGCTTTCGGGTGCCTGGGTGGCTCAGTTGGTTAAGCGACTGCCTTTGGCTCAGGTCATGATCCTGGAGTCCTGGGATCAAGGCCCGCGTCCAGCTCTCTGCTCAGTGGGGTGTCTGCTTCTCCCTCTGACCCTCCCCCCTCTCATGCTGTCTCTCTAATAAATAAATAAAATCTTAAAAAAAAAAAGATGGTAGGCTTTCCATCAGTCTGGGTCTCTGAGTGACCATATGGAGCATAGTCCCCAACCAATCCATGGTGGAATGGAGTATGGGAAGTCAACCTTTGTTGCCAAGCCATTGAGATTTTGGGGTTCATTTGTTACTGTGGCATAACCCAGTCTATCCTGGCTAATGCAGCAGGTAAAGTATTTACATGGGTCCCTCGCAGTGTAAGTGCTTAACAGTGGTTGGTTACTTGTAGTATGATGATAAATTGCCACTGAAAATTGTGTTATTTGATCTGATGATGCCAATGATGCTATTTTGTGCTTGGACAAATTTGACTTGGTATTCCTTGGCATTCCAGCATGTGGGAGGGACAGATGATTGAGGGGCAATAAAGCATTATTATCTTTAGTTTGTGTCCTTGGATACCTCTGGTGGCAATAAACAGTGTATACTACTCTTGAGAAAGCCAGACCCAGAGCAGAGTTGCTGTTGATCCCTGAATTGGGCCTTTCCAAGGAGAGACTCTTGAGTACCTGGTGTGTAGATTCTCCAAGGGAACTGGAATACTTGTACTAAGTGGTTTGGCCCTTTGGGAATTATGTACAATTATATAATTGTAATCATTTAGGCCCTTTTTGGGGCCATCTATACATATCTCTATATTCTGGAAGCACAGAAAAAATAGCTAGCAGTCATGCAACAAACAGTCTTCCCTGTCCACTGAAACATCCCCGAAGTGCCATATTTCATGTAATCAGCAGAATTTGGTGGAGATGGTTGGCTAGAGAAAATTTTCGTTATGGTCACTGTGATGCTTATGGTTGCAGCATTGAAATGTGCCTTGGTTTCTTTTGGTAAGTTTTGTTGGAAGGCATAAATTCGTCGTTTGTTTATCAAATATTTATTGAGCACTTTGGATGGGGTGGAGGATGAAATATGGAGGAGAGAGTAAATCTCTTACTGCCACTATGTTTTCAAGCTGTCCTGGTACTCACTGTGGGACATGAGGCTTGAGGGTCTCAGTTCCAGAAGCATCTTCCTGCCATGCCATCTTGATTGTGCCATTCTTTCTTGCAAGTTCAGCCATCTCTGACTCTTAACCTTCTTTTGCACGGTTCATATATTAGTCACAGGAACTGTTATAGAATTGCAGTGTGTTGTGTCAAACTTAAGGATACCATTAAACTTTGTTAAGTTTCAAGAATACCATTAAACTTTTTGGGGTGCCTGGGCGGCTCAGTTGGTTGATCGTCCGACTCTTGATTTTGGCTCAGGTCATGATCTCAGGGTCGTGAGAGGAGCCCCATGTTGGGCTCCGTGCTGGGTGTAGAGCCTGCTTAAGATCCTCTCCCTCTCCCTCTGTCCCTTCCCCTGCCCTCTCTAAAAAAGAAAGAAAGAAAGAAAAGAATACCATTAAACTTTTTAGAGAAATCTGTATATTTATGACATAGTCACTGGAGTGGAGATGAGGAATTCCAAACAGATTTTGGGAATCATCCCAGAATGAGGTAATAGGTAGAACTCTTGGTTGCAAGTCACAAAAACCCACATTTTATTCGTCTAGGTAAGAAGAGGGACCATGTTTTAGTCTGGTTTTGCCCTGAAGCAGACCCTGAAACAAGGATGGGGGTGCAAGTGGTTTATTGGGAGGTGATCCCAGGGAGCACTAATAGGGGTATGGGGAAATGATTCAAGGAAGCGAAGGAGGCCAACATGGAGTGTTTCAGCCTTGAGTGTATGCAGTGCTAGAATGATGAGTACTATGGGCTATGGGCATGGCATCTGCTACAGGTTTTTTAGGGCATGATTTCCCATGTCACTGAAATCATTCTGCAGAAAGGCAGGGATGCAGCTGGGTTCCACAAGCAGGGACTCACATACCACCAGATCTCTCTTTCTATCTCTGTGTCTGCCTTTGTCTGCATATCACCTTAATTTTCTTTCACTCAGGACTGGTTTTCTCCATAAGGTGAGGAACATGACCACAAAAGCTCCTGTTTTTCCTTATTTCAGAGTTCCTGTCATCACAGAGAATGATTATATTTTCCAGTTCCAGTTAGGAAAATTAATCCAAGGGAAAAACTCTGATTGGCCTATTTAGATCTCTGGGCCAATCAACTGTGACCAGAGGGCAGGGTCATATAAGCTCCTGGCAGTCTCCGCTAAGAACCACATGCCTGAAGTAGGAAGAGGTACAAGTCTCAGTAGAAGGGAGTGGTGGTAGGCTGAAAAAACAATAGATGTCTGTGATGTAAGGATCAGGAATGCATCCTGTTAAGCCTAGTAATTATTGGGACTTAAAGAAACTTTTTAAATATAAAGTGTCACTGTAGTTCTCTCAGGATGATTCAGCAGAAAGTAAAAACCTATATGAACTGAACACTTCCTGTGCACAGGCTGTTGCTATGGATTCAGATCCTTATTGATGGATCCAAAGATCTCAGTTAAAATGTTTCTCAAGAGATGTAAACTCTGGTAGGGACTGCTTATGATAAGGCTGAAGTTGAGAATTGGCATGTAGGAATTCTAATTTCTTTCTTCCATTGTGTACTGTCAAGTTTAGGCTCTGGCTGGCAGTTATGCATCTCAAAGGAAGGTTGCACATAAAGCGGTGTGTGTATGTGTGTGCATGTGTGCGTGCGTGCGTGTGTGTGTGTGTGTGTGTGTGTGTGTGGTAGGTAGTTTCCAAAGATGATTGCAACATCCCACAGATGCTCTTTTGCAGTGTGTTTGGGAACTCTTCCATTAAGAAGTGGAGTCATTTCCTTCCTCTTGAACCTGGGCTGGCTTGTGACTTGCTTTGACCAGTAGAATGTGGCCGAGGTAATGGTCTCTGACTTTTGTTTCTAGGCCTTGAAATTCCTTGTAGCTTCCCTTATTTTTGCTCTCTTGGAAGCCCTGGCTCTCCTGCTCAAGGGGCTGTGTGGAGAGGGGCTCTGGAGGGTAAGAGGCCATGTAGAGGAAAACCAAGTTCCCTAACCAATAGCCAGCATCATCTGCCAGGCATGTGTGTGAGACCATTGTCAACCTTCTAGTGCAGCTGGGCCTCCAGCTGCATGCAGCCACACAAGTGAGCCCAGGTGAAACCAGCAGAGGAAATGACCAGCCAACTCATAGAATCATGAGAAATAATAAATTGATGTGGCTTAAAGCTACTTAGTTTTGGGTGTAGTAGGAATAGCTCATGAGGGTGTGAGCATTGGGGTCTGCATTTCCCATCTGCTGAAGATCCATGAGTTCATAGGATTCAATCCAGAGCTGACTTATTTCCTTAATGTCCTATTGTTTGAAACTTCTATGAAAATCTTTTTAGAGACTTAAATTTTTAGAGCACTTTCAGATTCACAGCAAAATTGAGAGGAAGGTATAGAGATTTCCCACACATTCCCTGCCCCCACACAAGCACAGCCTCTCCCACTATCAACATCCCCCACCAGAGTGGGACATTTGTTACAACTGATGAAAACATTATAGTCACCCAAAGTTCATAGTTTATATTATAGGTCACTCTGTTGTTGTACATTCTGAGGGTTTAGACAACTTCCATGAAGTTTTCACAGATTTGGACCATTTCAGGGAAATCTCAAAGCTCAGAAATTATTTTGCCTCCTGCCATGTGGTTGAGCCTTATGAATTCCTAAGAAGGATCTGACATAAAAGAAAAATTTTACAAATGTATTCTTGTGGCTTTACTTCAGAAAGATTCACATCAAGTGTTGAAATAAGTGCTAGTGTTATTCTAGATCATGTTTTCGAAGACTCACATGGCCTCAGGGTTGGCAGGATCAAAATGGCCTCCTAGCATCTGTGACATACCCAGAAGGGCTGGTTCAACTGGAGTGGATCCTGTTCTCTGGGGGCTTATGTACTATTTCTTTAAGACAATGCCACCACCCTCCTCTAAATCTCCACAAATACAATCCTGGAAGCCTTGACGAAGTAGTGCTTTAACTGAAGATTGTACTGAAGAACTGAACTTTTTTAAAGTTCCTTGCTATATGGCCACATCACTTTCTCCTTCCTCCCCATAATTTCTTCTCTTCACTCTCTCTGGCCACAGCCCTTTCTCCAACCTCACCCTGCCTTTCAAAACCCCTTCAGCTTGCATGCTTCCTTTAATGAAATCTCCATCTAAACCTGCATAACCCTGTGGAGCACAGTCCACTTACCACATATGGACATCCACCAGCATCATCTTCACTACTCCAGGCAGGCATTCTGGTGTGAATTCTATGCCTGTTGGAGAATTTGTTCTCATACTCAGCTGATCCCTCGCCCCGTACCTTCAATCTCCTGCCCCTTATTTGACACCTTGGGCCACACTGAGCAAGTTGAACTCCTATTTCTTACAACAGGTGTTTGAATGTGCCCATATTTCCACTTCTTGTCCTTTCTCCCTTTCTCCCTCCCTCCCTCATTACCTTCCTTTTTCAGATCTGGGTTGGCACACTTTTCTGTAATGAGCCGGAGAGTAAATATTTTAGACCTTGCAGTCCTTACGATCTTTGTCACAGCGACTTAACTCTGCCACTAGCATAAAAAACCTTGAGAAACAGCCAGATAATACATAAATAAATGGATGTGGCTGAATTCCAATAAAACTTTATTTACAAAAACACACATCAAGTTGGGTTTGGCCCCTGAGCCATAGTTTCCTGACCCCTGTACCAGAATAGTCTCGTTAGCCTGAACATCTCTAAATCTTTTGACCGTTGCTTACTTGGTGTGGCTTTGATTTTCTTCCCAATTGTGGTCTGTTTTCTGAATGCCTGTTAGTTTGTCCATGTCTCTTAAAATATGGCCCCTAGAACAAGATGCATCATTCTGTAAATGCAACCATGTGATACTCTCTCTTGCCACATTCTGAGCAGGAGAAAGAGAGCAGAAGTAACACTGCCCTTGGGAATGCCAACCTTGTGCATATTTGGTGATCTTCTCAGTGAAGGTTGTAAACCTGTTAATCCATAGGGTGGAAGGAAAGAAACTGGAAGCATGATCTGTCCAGCTTGAGTTTAACATTTGATGCACAGAGATCTCTGACTTTTCTAATAGAGATTTGAAGGGGGGGGGAGATTTATCCACAGAAAACAGCTTCTATGCCCAGATGAGGATCCAGCAGATAATCTTGTGAGCAGAACCCCCTAAGAACTGAGAGGAGGGGAAGAGGTGGTGTTAGGAGAGTGAAAAGGTCAATAATTAAGGCTATGACCGTGCTAGGAGAGGCGAAAGAAGAAAATTAGACTGCCAGGCATGAATAATGAGAAATCTTTGATGGAATTAGTGGTGCAGAACAGATACTAAAGCCTTCTTTATTCCCCTTACAGTCAAAAGTTTTTGCTTAGGCTGGATGGGGGAAGAAAAAGCAAGTATGTTGAGTATTCCCTTTCACTAAATATGGCAGGAGGATTTTGGAAAAGGTCTCAGAAGAAAGAGAGACACGTAGGTATTCCTTGGAAGTACACAGAGGCTGAGCCCCTTCTTAGCATAATGCGGGGATTGGGAAGTGAGGGAGGGCATTCAATCAGGTCTTTGCTTGTCCAGCAATATCACCTTTTAAAACTTTTTAAAAGATTTTATTTATTTATTTGAGAGAGAGAATGAGAGATAGAGAGAGAGCATGAAAGGGGGGAGGGTCAGAGGGAGAAGCAGACTCCCTGCTGAGCAGGGAGCCTGATGCGGGACTTGATCCCGTGACTCCAGGATCATGACCTGAGCCGAAGGCAGTCGCTTAACCAACTGAGCCACCCAGGTGCCCTTAAATGTTGGCTGTTCCCGTAGTCTAGTCTTGACATACTTCTCTTCTCTCTAGACTTACTTTCTAGGTGAGCCCATCCATTCCCATAGCTTTAGCTGACATTTCTGGGCTGATGACTCCTGAATGTCTATCTCTGCCTCAGACTTATCTTTTGAACACCAGACTTACACATCCAGCATTTTTTCTTGTTTTTTCCACTTGTCAATGAAACTGACATGTCACATTCAACACATTCAAAGCCACCAAAGCCAAAGTCTTGCTTTTCATCCTCTTCTCTTCCTTGTACCCAACCCAGTCTCTCCAGTTCCTTAAATGGCACCACCATCTACCTAGCTGTTTAAAGCAGTAAGCTAGGCATTGTCCTCTTTTGCCCTTTACCCCCATCATCAAGTCCTGTGATTCTAAACTTTATCTCAAGTTGTCTATTCTCTCCATCTTTATGGTTCCCATCTTAGCCCAGGACACCACCATATCTCAGCTGGGCTATGGCAGCTCCTAACTGGTCTCCCTGCTCCTGCCACAACCTTCAGCAATCCATTTCCCACCTGGCAGAAACTTAAGTGGTCTTAGGGCCCCTGCTTTGGCTTCCCATTGCACGGAGAATAAAATAGAGACCTTGAGTCTCTTGGAGGCTTTTGCCCACCTCCGTACCTCCTTCCTGCCTTCCTCCCCTTTGCCCCCTCTTCTCCTGTCACCCTAGTCTCCTTTCAGTCTTTGAATCCAACAAGGCCCTTCCCATCTTAGGACCTGTTCTTCTCTGGGAATGATTTTCCTCAGCTTCTCCTTAAACTAGCCTCTTATCCTTTGTCTTAGCTTAAATGTTGTCTCCACAGAGAGGTCTTTTCTGACCCCTTTTATGAAGTAGACTTCCTGTTATTCTCCACCTCAGTCTCTTGCTTCTCCCTTCATGGATTTTGTTATTTTTTTCATTTTATATATTTATTATTATTATTATTATTATTATTATTATTATTATTACTTTCTCCCCAGTAGCCCATGAGTTCCTCAAGGGCAGGGCCATGCCTAGCTTGTTCATCACTGAATTGCCAGCACCCAGCACAGTGCCCAACATGTGAGAGTTACTCAATAAATAAATCCATTTTGAATGGTTAAATAAATGGAGAGTTACTTCTTTGAACTACAGACAATAAGCTTGAACACTTTGTGCTTTTCTTAGTCAGACATTATGTGCAATTAGGCATACAATAAATGATGATGGGACAACATCTGTGTCTTGCCTGATGTTCATCACCAATCACTAAATCAGTCAGTTGTGCCTCTTTTGACAGTTCCGTTTTCAACTTAATGATTTGTTTCTTTTAACTTATGGCTGTTGGCTTTTTTGGGTCTGTTTGCCTGACAAAGTGCAGATTATGTTGGTATTTGCTCTTTTATTTATAATGTCATTAACTTTAAAAATGCTTTTGCTTTTGGTAAAAAGCCCTAGTTAGGGCAGTGTATTAGTCAGGATGGTTTGGGTTATGCTGTTGTAACAACAATCCCTAAATCTCAGCTCTGTAATGCAACAAGGTTTATTCTTGGTCACTTACATGTCCAGTGCGTGTCTGGGCACTGTGGGGGTGGTCTGTCTATTCTAGTCACTTAGGGATCCAGGCTGAGGAAAGCTCCATCTGTATATGTCTGCTTGATAACCATTGCAGGGGGAAGGGAATATGTGAATCACAGTCTCCTAATTCTTCCACCTGGCGATGATATAAGTTACTTCTGCTCATGTTTCACTGGACAAAATAGATCACATGGTCATGCCCAACTTCCATGTGCCTGAAAGGTGAACCAAATAATTGTGAACAGCCTTGTTGACTACTCCCATTAGTTACACAGAAGACCTCATTTAAGTGTACTTATTTGTGATTCCCCTGAAACTGAAATCCATTAGCCTTCAGAAGATATGTGCATTTCCAAGTGATTATTGGGTACTGCTTGGTTTCAGAATGTCAGACTTAAGACCTTTGTTAGAGGACCGTATGGTGTAATGGTTAAATGCAGGACTCTGATTTTAGTATGCTTGTGTTCAAGTGCTGTTTCTTTTTCTTTTTTAAAGATTTTATTTATCAGGTGCTGTTTCTTTTTCTTTTTTTTTTTTTAAAGATTTTAAATTTATTTCTTGATAGAGAAAGACAGTGAGAGAAGGAACACAAGCAGGGGGAGTGGGAGAGGGAGAAGCAGGTTTCCTGCGGAGCAGGGAGCCCGATGCAGGGCTCCATCCCAGGACTCTGGGATCATGACCTGTGCTGAAGGCAGATGCCTAATGACTGAGCCACCCAGGCACCCCAGGTGATTTCTACTGCTTCTTGGCTGTGTGATCTCTGGCAACTTTCTTTACTTTTTCATGCTTCTGTTTCCTCATTAATAAAATGGAGGAGATAATTAAATTAATTACAATATTATGTAATTTATAATAAAATATATAATAATATCATATATCCCTATGGGGATAGCTCAGTATTTGAAACATATGGGTTAAAAAATGGTATTTATTATTATTAATTTTGGTGGATAGTTACTAAATTTTCTCAAAATCAGGAGTTCAATAACTCTGAAGAGTTAGTTGAGATCCATCATTGAAGGAAGTGGTTTCTGAAGAGCAAGGCATGGGGAGAGGGGCAAAATTTAGTGGGTGTTTTAAAGACTGTGGAATTCAGTTGTATGGACGTGGGGCTGAGTTCTAGCTTGTGCACCTTTGCTAAGTTCTATCATTTCTATTCACTAACTTTGCTAAATTCTGTTATTTCTCTGGGCCTCAACCTCATCTGTAACAAATGGAATTAATAGCATCCATTTTTCAGGGCTGAAATAAAGATTATTATGTAAGAGAGAATGGAAACTTCCCTTTGTGATCAAAAGTGGTAGCTTACTTCTGTATTAATTTTCTATTGCTGTATAACAAGTTATTAGTGGCTTAAAACAACACCGGTTTATTGTCCCATGTTTTCTATGGGTCATGAGTCTGGTCAGGGCTTAACTGGGTCTCACAAGGCTGCAATCAAGGTGTCAAATGGGGCTGGGGTCTCATCTGAGATCTTCATCTAAGCTTATCCAATTGTTGGCTGAATTCAGTTTCTTGTGGGTGTTGGGCTGAGGACCTCAGCTCCTAGAGGCTGCCCCTTCCACAGGCAGCTCATAGCATGGTTGTATGCTTTTTCTTGAAAGCCAAGAAGTGAATCTTTCTGAAACTTCACCTTCTTTAAAGGGCTCACCTGATTAGGTCGGGCCCACCCAGGATGATCTCCCTTTTGATTAACTGCAAGTCAACTGATTAAGGACCTTAATCACATTTGAAAACCTCTTTGCCTTTTCCATGTAACTTTAAAAAATTTTTTTTGAGAAAGATTTATTTATTTATTTATTTGACTGAGAGAAACACAGTGAGAGGGAACACAAGCAGGGGGAGTGGGAAGGGGAGAAGCAGGCTTCCCGCAGAGCAGGGAGCCTGATGTGGGGCTCGATCCCAGGACCCTGGGATCATGACCTGAGCTGAAGGCAGACGCTTAATGACTGAGCCACCCAGGCGCCCCTTTTCCATGTAACTTAATCACAGATTCTGCCCACATTCAAGGATGGGGGGGTTATAGAGGACATGGACACCAGGGAATGGGGATCTTGGGGTCATCTTAGAGTTTTGCCTACCACACTTTCCTTCTTCTATGAAGAACAGATGTTGGAGGGGGAATTATCACAGATGAGCACATCCCAGAGGTCGAGAGAGCCTGATGTTGGACTCAGATGGAGGAGGCTGGGAGGTAAGTGTGTAAAACTGTCCATTTTGTACTTCTTTTGGGGCTGTGCCTCCCCAAGCCAAGACCAAAGTTAAGACCAGGTTGTTTAGATTTTTCTTCTTTTTTCCCACCCAGGCACTTCCTGTACTCTCCCAGACCTCCCCCTCCCAACCTGAGACCATTCAGCTGTGAGTTAGAATCACCAGGTGCCATGATCAGAGATGCAGGTGAACAACAGGTGGGATCAGGACAGAGAAATACCCGCAATACTTCTTCCCAATGGCTTTGCAGACTGAAGTCAAAGGAAAACAAACCTCAAGTGAAAAAAAAAAAAAAAACCCAGAGAGAAAACGAATTTTAAGTGGTGATGTTTTTTTCGGAATCTGCCAGATGTCAGAGGCTCTTTGAAACAAAACAAATGCTGTCTTAGTTCCGCAGAAGGAGGCCCGCAGAAGCTGGTGTGATGTGCTGGGAACCAAATTGCCAACCACCTGTGCAGGAAAATAGTCTCTTCTTGCTCATGGGGCCGTGGGGCATACTTGATAACAAGCAAAATACAAGTCAAGGTCAGCTAGAAACAAAAAGCCACTAACTCCGAGGTCTTTAAGTTCCCCTCAGCAAAGCCTGGAGCATGACAGGATTAGTTCCAGGGAGTGAGGTGAAAGCGTCACTCTGAGACCTGTTTCAAAGGGCTGTGACAGATGCCCACAGCTTCCCTAATGGGACTGCAGTGGAGCAAATAAATACCCAGGGAGGTCTTGAGCTGGCCCGAGAGCCCCCTCACTCCCTCTGCAAATCCAGCTCTGTTCTGCACTTTGAAATTGCTCTTAGTACTTGTCAACATCTTCCCTACACAACGGATGGAAATTGCTTGCTTGTACATCACTGCCAGGCACTCCACCTTCAGATGGAGAAGGACCCTCCTCTGTCAACAAAAAAGGTGGTATGATAGAGTAAGATAGAGCGTCAGTTTGGATTATGAAGGATTCTTAGAATTGATATAATCCCAAAGGGGGAGGGAGAGCCTCAGCCAGCCTGGGTTTGGAATGACATTGATAAAGCTGGTGGTGCTCAATGGGATACAGATTAGAAGAAGCCTTTGTCCTTGCCTGATGCTAAATGGGCTGCCTGTAAGATGAACTAAAATTCAGAGTTGGAAAACAATTGCAAAAGACCACATATCATTGAGCGTAGTTGATAAATGTTAATGAGACAGGAGCAAGCACTGAGATTGGGCAGTATTGATTAAGAGAGGAAATAAAATGTGCTGAGTGGTTCTTGACAATCTCAGGCAATGACTGCATTTTGTTTAAAGTATCTCTTGCCACAGCATACATACATCCTTGTAAATCTGGGGTGTGATATATGCTGTTGTCTCCTCCCCTTCTTCCCTACTCTCTCCATTTCATTCATTGTTGCTTATTCATTCATTCAACAAATATTTGAGTCCCTACCACATATCCACACAGCACCAGGTACTAGAGTTACAAAAGTGGGCAAATAGACACAGTTGTTTCCCTCAGAGTTTACCTACAGTGGTAGGAAGGATGCTTTAAAAGGCAGTTTCAAAGGGGGCGCCTGGGTGACTTAGTTGGTTAAGCTGATTTTGGCTCGGGTCATGATTTCAGGGTTGGGAGATGGAGCCCTGTGTTGGGCTCTATGCTCAGCAGGGAGTCTGCTTGAGGATATTCTCTCTCTCACCCCCTTGCCCTTCCTCTTATTCTCTCTCTCTCTCTCTTTTCTCTCTAAAATAAATGTCTTTTAAAAAAAATCTGATTTCTAACTTCTACTAAAAGCTCAGGATATGTCACAGCCAAAGCTGAGGGGTGGCTGTCCTTTAGATGGGGACTCTCTTTGCCCTTGTCCCCATCCAGTTCCTGTGGGCAACTGATTCAACAACCCCAGTTTTCACCATAATTCTGGTGTTTATGTAGCTTTCCTCCTAGGGGAAAACTAAAGGAGCAGGTATGCCCCTCCAACATTTTCCACCTCTCTGTGTTTGCTTTCCCCCATGGCTGCTGTAACAAAGGACCACAAACCAGGTGGCTTAAGACCACAGAAATTTATTCTCTCAAAGTTCTGGAGACAGAAGTCCAAAATGAAGGTGTCAACAGGGCACTGCTCTTTCTGAAGGCACTAGAGAAGCCTCCCTCCTGCCTCTGCCAGTTTCTGTGGCCCCCTCAGCTTGTAGCTGCACCCCTCCAACTGCCTCATCGCACAGGGCCTTCTCCCATGCCTCCTCCGTGTCTCTGTGTCTGAATCTCCCTCTTCTTTTTCTTGTGAAGACACCAGTCATTGGATTAGCCCTCCCCACACCCAATCCAGTATGACCTAATCTTAACTTAATGGCATCTGCAAAGAGCCCATTTCCAAATAAGGTCACATTCACAGCTACCTGGGTTGGGGCTGGGGGAATATCTTTTTAAGGGGACACTGCACCTTTAACTCCACTCACTTCTAGCTCCCCTTCTCATCCTTCCCCATTCCAACTGCCCACATCCTAACCCTCGGAAATTCCACTCTGTCCCCCACGCCTTTGCCTGATGCTTTTTTTTTTTATTAAAAATTTTATTTATTTGGCAGAGAGAGAGAGCATAAGCAGGGGGAGTGGCAGGCAGAGGCAGAGGGAGAAGCGGGCTCCCGCTCAAGAAGCGGGCTCCCCGCTGAGCAGGGAGCCCGACAACGCAGGGCTCCATCCCAGGACCTTGGGATCATGACCTGAGCTGAAGGCAGGCGTTCAACCCACTGAGCCATCCAGGCACCTGCCCCATTCCTACTCCTACTCCAATCTCAACCCAAGCCTTACCCTGCCCCCTGACCACCTGTAAAGGGCCCTGATTTTTTCCCAAATTATACCCCATTCCTTGAAACTGCCTTTTAAAGATTTATTTTATTTTAGAGAGTGAGAAAGAGAGAGAGCGTGATTGGGGTGGGGGAGGGCCAGAGGCAGAGGGAGAGAATCTCAAGCAGGCCCTGCCCTGAGCACAGAGCCAAATGCAAGGCTTGATCTCATAACCCTGAGATCACTACCTGAGCTGAACCCAAAAGTGGATGCTTAACCAACTGTACCCCCCAGGCGTCCCTAGAAAAGAGATTTTTTTTCTTACTTTTGAATATTGGCAACTAATTAACAAAAATTAAAAACACTGTGCAGGCAAACCCAAACAGGTCTGCAGCCCTGATTTGGACGGTGTCCTAACCGTCTGAGACCTCATGGGAGAAATTTAAAAGTACATGAAACCATCTACGTAGCCAAACACAATTATGTTTTTTTAGGGACAGTATAAAAATGACCAATTTCCTATTAATATTGAAAAAATACACTGAAGAAAGACTCTGAGTGTTGTCTAAGGAAGACCTAGAATGACTGTCTCAGAGACAGCCGAGGTCTGTAATTGTCCCACTCCCACTCCAAACTTTTTAAGGTATGTGTCCCTACACACAGAGAGGACTTGGGCCCTATTCAGAGGACACTGGGGACTTCAGACTTTAATGTGTACATACAAGTCACATAGGAATCTTTTTTATTTTTTAAAGATTTATTTATTTATTTGAGGGGGCAGGGCCAGAGGGAGAGAATCTTTGAGCTGACTTCCCACTGAGCACGAGCCTGACACAGGGCTTGGTCCCACAACCCATGAGATCATGACCTGAGTTGAAACCAAGAGTCGGACGCCTAACCAACTAAGCCACCCAGGTGCCCCTCGGGATCTTAATAAAATACTGATTCTGATTCAGCAGGTCTTGGGTGGGGGCTGAGGTTGGGCATTTCTTTTTCTTTTTAAAAAGATTTTATTTATTTATTTGACACAGAGAGAGAGACAGCAAGAGAGGGAACACAAGCAGGGGGAGTGGGAGGGGTAGAAGCAGGCTTCCCGCTGAGCCGGGAGCCCGATGCGGGGCTCGATGCGGGGCTCGATGCGGGGCTCGATCCCAGGACCCTGGGATCATGACCGGAGTCGAAGGCAGACGCTTACCCGACTGAGCCACCCAGGTGCCCCAAGGTTGGGCATTTCTGATGAGCTACTGAGTTGGTGCCAATGCCAATGCTGGCTGGTTCGAGAACCTCACTTTGAGCAATAAAGTTTTCAAGGATCTGTGCTACCACTGTGCACATTGGAAGAGAAATTCTCCAGTTGTGACACTCACTCCCCCTAGCCTGTCTGCCTGCTGTCTGGGGATGGATGGGGAGCTAAGCAGGAGAGGTGGGAACCACAGGTACCTTCGCCATTAGAAGCAGGGAGTAGGGAACATTGCTCAAGGAGTCAGAAAGGTTTTGGGGAAGTTCCTCTTGCTGCCTTTGGCTCAGTGGATGGAGTGGGAAAAGAGCAAGTGTGAAAGTGAGGAAACAAAGGAATTTGGAGAGCCAGCTGCCCTCCCTGGACCAAATTCCAAGTTTGGCCTGGTGGAACCCTGTTGTCTCTGTCTCACCCAGGCCTGCAGCATCTGGCTTCTTTTCCTGGGCAAACATTTTTCTTTGCACTCTTGGAAAAATTGGACCCATAAATTGAATCCACCTTTAGGCAGTTTAACTTGCATGGCCAGCACTTACTCAGCAGATAACCACCAGCCTCATTAACCTTGGCTCATTCTCAAGAGGTTTTTTGGGGGTGGGGGAAGGTGGTGGTGGTGATGGTCAAAGAGCTTATGAATTATTCTTTGATAATTTCTGGAGTATCTTGGGGAACAGAGTTGTTTATTTTGTTGAGTAAACATAGTTTGTATTCCAAGCCCTAATTGTTGGTATTGTTGATGTGTGCATACATGTGTATTGTGTGAGTGTTGATGTGTGTGCACTCATTTTATTATTTTATTATTTTAAAAATATTTATTTATTTATTTATTATGTTATGTTAATCACCATACAGTACTTCATTAGTTTTTGATACAGTGTCCCATGACTCATTGCTTGCATATAACATCCATTGCTCATTGCAATACATGCCCTCCTTAATACCCATCACTAGCCTAACCCATTTTATTTATTTATTTATTTATTTATTTATTTATTTATTTATTTATTTAAATTTTATTTATTTGACAGAGAGAGACACAGCCAGAGAAGGAACACAAGCAGGGGCAGTGGGAGAGGGAGAAGCAGGCTTCCCACGGAGCAGGGAGCCCGATGTGGGGCTCGATCCCAGGACTCTGGGATCATAACCCGAGCTGAAGGCAGACGCTCAACGACTGAGCCACCCAGGTGCCCCAAGCCTAACCCATTTTAAATGCTGAACAGTGACCTCTCCCTGGAGGTGTCTCTTACCCACCTTGTATTGCCAGGAGATCTGAAAAACCAATGCCCTGGGTTCTGTGAGCACCATGTTTCTCCAAACATGGTCCTTTGCCCATCTGTGTCAAATCATCTGAAGAGCTCCCTAACATGCAAAATCCTGGGTCCTGCCAGGGACCTGCTGTATTAGAATCCCTGGCACTGGAGCCCAGGAATCTATCTTTTCATCAACCCACCCTGGTGACCCTGATGCACAAGAATATGGAGAATCACTGCCATAGATGAGACTTAGGAGATTCTGTCTGCATGTCAGCTGGGTCATTCCACTTACTTTTGGGTGGTTGTCTTGCTTTGTGATCTATTTTATATTACAAAGTATTTGTGTTTCTCAGGGATCACTGGGTTGACTTTTTAAACGATCACTGTGGCCCAGTGTAGTGACATTTGCTGCTCACCTTCATTTCCTCATGTTCTGTCAACAGCCCTGGTTGTCATTTGGGGACTCTTGCCTCCTCTACTCTCCCAAGGTCCTTTAGCTGCTAAGTAGTGGAGTTGGGATGCAAGCCCAGGCAGCCTGGCTTCAAAGTCTGCTCTCTTATTCACTGTGGCATGTAGCTATAACACACACTGCTGGGGGCCCTGCCTAATTGTTCAGCACTCACACTCCTTTGTATGCAGAGCTTCTTTCTGTACCCATGTCCAGGTTGCCGAGCCAGTGCATGGGGTAGAGCAGATGTACCAGGAAGTTACTTTGCCAGGAGCAGTCCTCAGCCAACCACAGGCAGGGGTTCATTGTCAACCTTCCAGCTTCCTTCCCCTTCAGGAGACAGGATTCAGAGACATGCTGTATATAGTTTCCCTGAGTTGCCCAGTGCAGCTGTGACCCACTTGCCCACAGCAGGGACTGCTTATCACACCTCTAGTATTGGCTTCTTCCTGTCAGCGTTTCATTTTCCCACTCCCCTATCAGTGCTTCTCTTAGGCTCACCTCCCAAATCAACTACTTATTGAAACCCTTATCTCAAGGGGTCTGCTTCTGGGACATCATGTGCTTAAACTGCCTTAAGCATATATCATCTTATTTAATCTTTGCCTCATCCTTGCCTGGTAGGAACCATGATCAGCCCCATTTTACAGGTGAAGAAAATGAGGCTTGGAGAATGGAAGCGACTCGGCCAAGCTTAGGAGCTGAGCCAGGACTGGAGCCCAGGTCTGTTGGCACCAATGTTCAGTTCTGAGTCTGCACTTTGTACTGTGGAGTTTATGGGTAACTGGTGGGTAGTGTGTAGCATGTGTTGGATTGGGCTTCCGATCTGTTCTTGCCATGCTTCCCACTCCTAGCTGAGAGGAGCATCGTGGTGCCCCTCTTTAAATTTACAGTACGGGTTGAGAAGGTGAGAAGCTGACCTCAGGTGTGGCTGCCATACTCCCTGTTGAGCCAGTGTGCCCACCTCAGGCCTGGCCAACTTGTATACCAGCCTTTTGATAGGGATTTGAACTGAACTCGACAGAGCGAACCTCAGCCAAGACAAATCCTTTCTTGTGGAGTGCTCCCCAATCCTCACTGCTACTGGCCTAAGTAGACCTCCCATGTCCCCCCATGAGCTGACCTCTAGGTCCCAGTGAAATGCTTCTTTCAAAACGGACTTTTCCTGGTGGGAAGCCCTTCCACGGTTTTTGTGTTGATCAATTTCAAGCCTGTGATCTTGTTTGCAGCTGCCCGGGTTGTTCCCAAGGTCTGCCTTCATGTTATAATTTTGCACTTGAAGCCCACAGGCTATTCTGCCAAGAGTAGAATTTCTATTCTTAAAAGACTAAATAATAAATTGCTCTGGAATTGTAATAACTTCCAGAGCCTCCTTAGGTCCAGTGTCTCACTTGTTCATTTGGTGAATTCAGTGAGTTCCCCGGCTCCACAGGCATGAGGAAGTGAAGTCAAACACCCACTCAACAAATATCCATGGGGTGGTTAATACATGCAGGCCTGTGAATGTGTAATCACAAACATGAGAAGGCCTATAATGGAAAAGAAATAGTGATATGAGAGAAAATAACAGTGGGCCAAATTTTAAAATCATTATTGGGTTTGTTGATTATTATATAATTTATAGATTTTATAATTAAAACATTATAGATCTTATAATTATAATCTATAGTAATAATTATAGATTCTTCTCCCTACTTACATTCATATAAAGTGTGCACATGCACACACACACACACACAGCTGCACCTGACACATAAGTGGGATTATTCACCAACTAGCTGTTTTTTTACTTTATTTTTTTATTTTTATTTTAATTTTTTAAATGATTTTTATTTATTTGTTTGACACAGAGAGACACAGTGAGACACAGCGAGAGAGGGATCACAAGCAGGGGGAGTGGGAGAGGGAGAAGCAGGCTCCCTGCTCAGCAGAGAGCCCTATGTGGGGCTTGATCCCAGGACCCTGGGATCAAGACCTGAGCCAAAGGCAGACGCTTAACTGACTGAGCCACCCAGGGGCCCTGTTTTTTAACTTTAGAACATATCATGGACCCCTTTCCAAGAGTGTACATAAGGACTGCTTCATTTAAAAAAATTTCTTATCAAAGTATAATTGACACACAATGTGAGATTGAAATTGTTGAAGACTGACTCATTTAAAAAATTGTTTATGATAGAAACTTTCAAACATATACAAAAGTTGTGAGAATAATAAAATGAATCCCCCTCACCCAGCCTTAACAATTTTCAACTTCTAGCCAAACATATTTCATCTAGATTTATCCCATCCAATTCCTCCGCTTCTCACATTATTTTGAAGAAAATCCCAAACATCATATCACTGCATTTATAAATTTCTCAGTAGACCTAAATCCTTTTTAACTACTGTGTAATAGTCCACTGATAAATATTCCATAACTTATTTATCCTGTCTTTTTTTTTTTTTAATTCATTTGTTTTTTGACAGAGACAGCGAGAGAGGAAACACAAGCAGGGGGAGTGGGAGAGGGAGAAGCAGGCTTTCTGCCGAGCAGGGAGCCCGATGTGGGGCTTGATCCCAGGACCCTGGGATCATGACCCAAGCCAAAGGCAGACGCTTAACAACTGAGCCACCCAGGTGCCCCTATCCTGTCTTCTATTAATGGGCATTTCAGCTACGTTTAATCTAGGTAAAGACACATTTTGGGGGGGCGGAGCAAGATGGCGGAGGAGTAGGAGACCTAGATTTCGTCTGGTCTCAGGAATTCAGCTGAATAGGGATCAAACCATTCTGAACACCTACGAACTCAACAGGAGATCAAACAGGAGAGTAGCAACAACTCTCTGAACAGAGAAGCGACCACTTACTGGAAGGTAGGGCGTGCGGAGAAGTGAATCCGAGGCGATATTCAGGAGGATAGACGGCGGGGGAGGGGCCTCCGCCGGCTGCTTCTGGCAAGTGATAGAGCCGCGGAGCACAAAATCGGACCTTTTAGAAGTTGGCTCGGCGGAGGGACGTCGCTGCAGTGGCTAAGCGGGGGTGGAATCCTCCCGGGACAGTGTGGTCTCAGGACCCTTGGGGTCACGGAGAGACCGGGGGTGCCTGAGTGCGCCAGAGCTCCCAGGTATCAGAGCGGGGAAGCCGGCTGCAGAGACGGAGCAGAGTTGCGGGCTCTCAGCTCGGGGTTGACATAAACTGTGATCTGCGGCCCAGTCGGGGCACGGCTCCCCCAGCAGGGACCCAACAAGCAGCAGATCCGGGGAGACTCCCCTTCCTTCCCGGGGAGGAGCGGTGCGGGAACGCACTGCAGGGATCTGCTGGGTTTGGAGACTCCGTGCGGGGTCGGGTGCCAGAGATAGCAACGCTCGATCACAGGCCGGGTGAGCGCGGAGTGTGGCCGGAGACTGGGGACATGGGAGTGACTGCTTTTCTCTGGGGACACACTGAGGAGCGGGGCCCCGAGTTCTCAGCTCCTCCGGGTGGAGACTGGGAGGCCACCATTTCTGCCCTGGTCCTCCAAAGCTGTACCGAGAGCTTGCAGGGAACAAAAGCTCCTGAGAACAAACGGGAGCAGCTTCCTTAGCCCGAACCGACAAGGGCGGGGCAATTCCGCCTCCGGCAAAGACATTTGGAAACCACAGCAACAGGCCCCTCCCCCAGAAGATCAGCACAAACAGCCAGCAAGCCAAGACCAAGTTGATTGATCAAGGAGAATGGGAGAACTCCAGCGCTAGGGGAATACTGCACATAGATTTATGGCTTTTTTTTTTTTTTACCATGATCCATTATTTCATCAAAGTTAATTTTTGTTGACTGTTTTTTTTTATTTTTATTTTTCCCTTTTTCAACCAACATCTTATCAATCCCTTTTTTTAAAAAAAAAAAACATTTTTTATTTTTCATTTTTAGAGTCATATTTTATCCCTTCATAGTAGTTACCTCTATTTTTGGCATATATATATAAGTTGTTCTCTCTTTAAAATTTTGGGGTACAGTTTCTTCTAACAGATCAAAATATACCCTAAATCACTAGTGTATGGCTTTGTTCTAGTCTCCTGCCTGATCACATTCTCTCCCTTTTTCCTTTTTTTTTTTCTTAAATTTTCTTTCTTTTTTCAAACAACTTATCTTACCAAGTCCTTTTATATAATCTTTTATAATTTTCATCTTTACAGTCATCTTCCATCCCTTCATTGTATCAACCCTTATTTTGTACATATATGTCTTTCTTCCTTTAAAATTTTAGGAGGCACTTTTTTCTAACAGACCAAAATACGCCCAAAATCTAGTGTGTGGCACTGATCTATGCACTAGCCTGATCATATTTGATCACATTCTGCTTTTTTTGTATTGTTCTGTTTTTGTTTTTATCCTTTTTTTTCCTTTTTTTTTT
>NW_027397075.1:11779773-11781856 GCF_003265705.2 Callorhinus ursinus | reverse complement strand
TTCATCTATTCTCCTCTGGACAAAATGACAAGACGAAAGAAATCACCTCAGCAAAAAGAACAAGAGGTAGTACCGTCAGCCAGGGACCTACTCAATACGGACATTAGTACGATGTCGGACCTAGAGTTCAGAATCATGACTTTAAAGATACTAGCTGGGCTTGAAAAAAGCGTGGAAGTTATTAGAGAAACCCTTTCTGGAGAAATAAAAGAACTAAAATCTAACCAAATCGAAATCAAAAAGGCTATTGATGAGGTGCAATCCAAAATGGGGGCACTAACTGCTAGGATAAATGAGGCAGAAGAGAGAATCAGCGATATAGAAGACCAAATGATGGAAAATAAAGAGGCTGAGAAAAAGAGAGAGAAACAATTACAGGATCACGAGGGCAGAATTCGAGAGATAAGTGATACGGTAAGACGAAACAACATTAGAATAATTGGGATCCCAGAAGAAGAAGAGAGAGAGAGAGGGGCAGAAGGTATATTGGAGCAAATTATAGCAGAGAACTTCCCTAATGTGAGGAAGGAAACAGGCATTAAAATCCAGGAGGCACAGAGAACCCCTCTCAAAATCAATAATAATAGGTCAACACCCCGACATCTAATAGTAAAACTTACAAGTCTCAGAGACAAAGAGAAAATCCTGAAAGCAGCTCGGGAGAAGAGATATGTAACCTACAATGGTAGAAACATTAGATTGGCAACAGACCTATCCACAGAGACCTGGCAGGCCAGAAAGGACTGGCAAGATATCTTCAGAGCACTAAACGAGAAGAATATGCAGCCAAGAATACTATATCCAGCTAGGCTATCATTGAAAATAGAAGGAGAGATAAAAAGCTTCCAGAACAAACAAAAACTAAAGGAATTTGCAAACACGAAACCAGCCCTCCAAGAAATATTGAGAGGGGTCCTCTAAGCAAAGAGAGAACCTAAAAGCAGCAAAGAGCAGAAACGAACACAGACAACAGACAGTTAACAGTCACCTTACAGGCAATACAATGGCACTAAATTCATACCTTTCAATAGTTACCCTGAATGTAAATGGGCTCAATGCCCCAATCAAAAGACACAGGCTATCAGATTGGATTAAAAAACAAGACCCATCCATATGCTGTCTGCAAGAGACTCATTTTAGACCCAAAGACACCCCCAGATTGAAAGTGAGGGGGTGGAAAACCATTTACCATGCTAATGGACACCGAAAGAAAGCTGGGGTGGCAATCCTTATATCAGACAAACTAGATTTTAAAACAAAGACTGTAATAAGAGATGAGGAAGGACACTATATCCTACTTAAAGGGTCTATCCAACAAGAAGATCTAACAATTGTAAATATCTATGCCCCGAACATGGGAGCAGCCAATTATATAAGGCAATTAATAACAAAAGCAAAGAAACACATTGACAACAATACAATAATAGTGGGGGACTTTAACACCCCCCGAACTGAAATGGACAGATCATCTAAGCAAAAGATCAACAAGGAAATAAAGACTTTAAATGAAACATTGGACCAAATGGACTTCACAGACATATTCAGAACATTCCATCCCAAAGCAACGGAATACACATTCTTCTCTAGTGCCCATGGAACATTCTCCAGAATTGATCACATTCTAGGTCACAAGTCAGGTCTCAACCGGTACCAAAAGATTGGGATCATTCCCTGCATATTTTCAGACCACAATGCTTTGAAACTAGAACTCAATCACAAGAGGAAAGTCGGAAAGAACTCAAATACATGGAGGCTAAAGAGCATCCTACTAAAGAATGAATGGGTCAACCAAGAAATTAAAGAAGAATTAAAAAAATTCATGGAAACCAATGAAAATGAAAACACAACTGTTCAAAATCTTTGGGATACAGCAAAGGCAGTCCTGAGAGGAAAGTATATAGCAATACAAGCCTTTCTCAAGAAACAAGAAAGGTCTCAAATACACAACCTAACCCTACACCTAAAGGAGCTGGAGAAAGAACAGCAAATAAAGCCTAAACCCAGCAGGAGAAGAGAAATCATAAAGATCAGAGCAGAAATCAATGAAATAAAAACCAAAAGAACAGTAGAACAGACCAATGAA